>NC_048590.1:6135778-6203278 GCF_013265735.2 Oncorhynchus mykiss | reverse complement strand
CACATACTGAATACAACCATGACATGTCAGAGAGATCTTAGACACATACTGAATACAACCATGACATGTCAGAGATCTTAGACTCATACTGAATACAACCATGACATGTCAGAGATCTTAGACTCATACTGAATACAACCATGACATGTCAGAGAGATCTTACACACATACTGAATACAACCATGACATGTCAGAGAGATCTTAGACTCATACTGAATACAACCATGACATGTCAGAGATCTTAGACTCATACTGAAGACAACCATGACATGTCAGAGATCTTAGACTCATACTGAATACAACCATACAACCATGACATGTCAGAGAGATCTTAGACACATACTGAATACAACCATGACATGTCAGAGAGATCTTACACACATACTGAATACAACCATACAACCATGACATGTCAGAGAGATCTTAGACACATACTGAATACAACCATGACATGTCAGAGAGATCTTAGACTCATACTGAATACAACCATGACATGTCAGAGATCTTAGACTCATACTGAATACAACCATACAACCATGACATGTCAGAGAGATCTTAGACACATACTGAATACAACCATGACATGTCAGAGAGATCTTAGACTCATACTGAATACAACCATACAACCATGACATGTCAGAGAGATCTTAGACTCATACTGAATACAACCATGACATGTCAGAGATCTTAGACTCATACTGAATACAACCATACAACCATGACATGTCAGAGAGATCTTAGACACATACTGAATACAACCATGACATGTCAGAGAGATCTTAGACTCATACTGAATACAACCATGACATGTCAGAGATCTTAGACTCATACTGAATACAACCATGACATGTCAGAGATCTTAGACACATACTGAATACAACCATGACATGTCAGAGAGATCTTACACACATACTGAAGACAACCATACAACCATGACATGTCAGAGAGATCTTAGACACATACTGAATACAACCATGACATGTCAGAGATCTTACACACATACTGAAGACAACCATGACATGTCAGAGATCTTACACACATACTGAAGACAACCATGACATGTCAGAGATCTTAGACTCATACTGAAGACAACCATGACATGTCAGAGAGATCTTAGACTCATACTGAATACAACCATACAACCATGACATGTCAGAGATCTTAGACACATACTGAAGACAACCATGACATGTCAGAGATCTTACACACATACTGAATACAACCATGACATGTCAGAGATCTTACACACATACTGAAGACAACCATGACATGTCAGAGAGATCTTAGACACATACTGAATACAACCATGACATGTCAGAGATCTTAGACTCATACTGAATACAACCATGACATGTCAGAGATCTTAGACTCATACTGAATACAACCATGACATGTCAGAGAGATCTTAGACACATACTGAATACAACCATGACATGTCAGAGAGATCTTAGACACATACTGAATACAACCATGACATGTCAGAGAGATCTTAGACACATACTGAATACAACCATGACATGTCAGAGAGATCTTAGACTCATACTGAATACAACCATGACATGTCAGAGAGATCTTAGACACATACTGAATACAACCATGACATGTCAGAGAGATCTTAGACTCATACTGAATACAACCATGACATGTCAGAGAGATCTTACACACATACTGAAGACAACCATGACATGTCAGAGAGATCTTACACACATACTGAATACAACCATGACATGTCAGAGAGATCTTACACACATACTGAAGACAACCATGACATGTCAGAGAGATCTTACACACATACTGAAGACAACCATACAACCATGACATGTCAGAGAGATCTTACACACATACTGAAGACAACCATACAACCATGACATGTCAGAGAGATCTTACACACATACTGAAGACAACCATGACATGTCAGAGAGATCTTAGACTCATACTGAAGACAACCATACAACCATGACATGTCAGAGAGATCTTAGACACATACTGAATACAACCATGACATGTCAGAGATCTTAGACTCATACTGAATACAACCATGACATGTCAGAGAGATCTTAGACACATACTGAATACAACCATGACATGTCAGAGAGATCTTAGACTCATACTGAATACAACCATGACATGTCAGAGAGATCTTACACACATACTGAATACAACCATGACATGTCAGAGATCTTAGACTCATACTGAATACAACCATGACATGTCAGAGATCTTAGACACATACTGAAGACAACCATGACATGTCAGAGAGATCTTAGACACATACTGAAGACAACCATGACATGTCAGAGATCTTACACACATACTGAATACAACCATGACATGTCAGAGATCTTAGACTCATACTGAAGACAACCATACAACCATGACATGTCAGAGATCTTAGACTCATACTGAATACAACCATGACATGTCAGAGATCTTACACACATACTGAAGACAACCATGACATGTCAGAGATCTTACACACATACTGAAGACAACCATACAACCATGACATGTCAGAGAGATCTTACACACATACTGAATACAACCATGACATGTCAGAGATCTTAGACACATACTGAAGACAACCATGACATGTCAGAGATCTTAGACTCATACTGAATACAACCATGACATGTCAGAGATCTTAGACTCATACTGAATACAACCATGACATGTCAGAGAGATCTTACACACATACTGAAGACAACCATGACATGTCAGAGAGATCTTACACACATACTGAAGACAACCATGACATGTCAGAGAGATCTTAGACACATACTGAAGACAACCATGACATGTCAGAGAGATCTTACACACATACTGAAGACAACCATGACATGTCAGAGATCTTACACACATACTGAAGACAACCATGACATGTCAGAGATCTTACACACATACTGAATACAACCATGACATGTCAGAGAGATCTTACACACATACTGAAGACAACCATGACATGTCAGAGATCTTAGACTCATACTGAATACAACCATGACATGTCAGAGAGATCTTACACACATACTGAATACAACCATGACATGTCAGAGAGATCTTAGACACATACTGAAGACAACCATGACATGTCAGAGAGATCTTACACACATACTGAAGACAACCATGACATGTCAGAGAGATCTTACACACATACTGAAGACAACCATGACATGTCAGAGAGATCTTACACACATACTGAAGACAACCATACAACCATGACATGTCAGAGAGATCTTACACACATACTGAAGACAACCATGACATGTCAGAGAGATCTTAGACACATACTGAATACAACCATGACATGTCAGAGATCTTACACACATACTGAAGACAACCATACAACCATGACATGTCAGAGATCTTAGACTCATACTGAATACAACCATGACATGTCAGAGAGATCTTAGACTCATACTGAAGACAACCATGACATGTCAGAGATCTTAGACTCATACTGAATACAACCATGACATGTCAGAGATCTTAGACTCATACTGAATACAACCATGACATGTCAGAGATCTTAGACTCATACTGAAGACAACCATGACATGTCAGAGAGATCTTAGACTCATACTGAAGACAACCATGACATGTCAGAGAGATCTTAGACACATACTGAAGACAACCATGACATGTCAGAGAGATCTTAGACTCATACTGAAGACAACCATACAACCATGACATGTCAGAGAGATCTTACACACATACTGAAGACAACCATGACATGTCAGAGAGATCTTAGACACATACTGAATACAACCATGACATGTCAGAGATCTTACACACATACTGAAGACAACCATGACATGTCAGAGATCTTACACACATACTGAAGACAACCATACAACCATGACATGTCAGAGAGATCTTAGACTCATACTGAATACAACCATGACATGTCAGAGATCTTAGACACATACTGAAGACAACCATACAACCATGACATGTCAGAGAGATCTTACACACATACTGAAGACAACCATGACATGTCAGAGAGATCTTAGACACATACTGAATACAACCATGACATGTCAGAGAGATCTTAGACACATACTGAATACAACCATGACATGTCAGAGATCTTAGACACATACTGAAGACAACCATACAACCATGACATGTCAGAGAGATCTTACACACATACTGAAGACAACCATGACATGTCAGAGATCTTAGACTCATACTGAATACAACCATGACATGTCAGAGATCTTAGACTCATACTGAATACAACCATGACATGTCAGAGATCTTAGACTCATACTGAATACAACCATGACATGTCAGAGATCTTACACACATACTGAAGACAACCATGACATGTCAGAGAGATCTTACACACATACTGAATACAACCATGACATGTCAGAGAGATCTTAGACACATACTGAAGACAACCATGACATGTCAGAGAGATCTTACACACATACTGAATACAACCATGACATGTCAGAGAGATCTTAGACACATACTGAAGACAACCATGACATGTCAGAGAGATCTTACACACATACTGAAGACAACCATGACATGTCAGAGATCTTACACACATACTGAATACAACCATGACATGTCAGAGATCTTAGACTCATACTGAAGACAACCATGACATGTCAGAGATCTTAGACTCATACTGAAGACAACCATGACATGTCAGAGAGATCTTACACACATACTGAATACAACCATGACATGTCAGAGATCTTAGACACATACTGAATACAACCATACAACCATGACATGTCAGAGAGATCTTAGACACATACTGAATACAACCATGACATGTCAGAGAGATCTTAGACACATACTGAAGACAACCATACAACCATGACATGTCAGAGAGATCTTACACACATACTGAAGACAACCATGACATGTCAGAGAGATCTTACACACATACTGAATACAACCATGACATGTCAGAGAGATCTTAGACACATACTGAATACAACCATGACATGTCAGAGAGATCTTACACACATACTGAAGACAACCATGACATGTCAGAGAGATCTTAGACACATACTGAAGACAACCATGACATGTCAGAGAGATCTTACACACATACTGAAGACAACCATGACATGTCAGAGAGATCTTACACACATACTGAATACAACCATGACATGTCAGAGAGATCTTACACACATACTGAAGACAACCATGACATGTCAGAGAGATCTTACACACATACTGAAGACAACCATGACATGTCAGAGAGATCTTACACACATACTGAATACAACCATGACATGTCAGAGAGATCTTAGACACATACTGAATACAACCATGACATGTCAGAGAGATCTTACACACATACTGAATACAACCATGACATGTCAGAGAGATCTTAGACACATACTGAAGACAACCATGACATGTCAGAGAGATCTTACACACATACTGAAGACAACCATGACATGTCAGAGATCTTAGACTCATACTGAAGACAACCATGACATGTCAGAGATCTTAGACTCATACTGAAGACAACCATGACATGTCAGAGATCTTAGACTCATACTGAATACAACCATGACATGTCAGAGAGATCTTACACACATACTGAAGACAACCATGACATGTCAGAGATCTTACACACATACTGAAGACAACCATGACATGTCAGAGATCTTACACACATACTGAAGACAACCATGACATGTCAGAGATCTTACACACATACTGAATACAACCATGACATGTCAGAGAGATCTTACACACATACTGAAGACAACCATGACATGTCAGAGAGATCTTACACACATACTGAAGACAACCATGACATGTCAGAGAGATCTTACACACATACTGAATACAACCATGACATGTCAGAGAGATCTTAGACACATACTGAAGACAACCATGACATGTCAGAGAGATCTTACACACATACTGAATACAACCATGACATGTCAGAGAGATCTTAGACACATACTGAAGACAACCATGACATGTCAGAGAGATCTTACACACATACTGAAGACAACCATGACATGTCAGAGATCTTACACACATACTGAATACAACCATGACATGTCAGAGATCTTAGACTCATACTGAAGACAACCATGACATGTCAGAGATCTTAGACTCATACTGAAGACAACCATGACATGTCAGAGAGATCTTACACACATACTGAATACAACCATGACATGTCAGAGATCTTAGACACATACTGAATACAACCATACAACCATGACATGTCAGAGAGATCTTAGACACATACTGAATACAACCATGACATGTCAGAGAGATCTTAGACACATACTGAAGACAACCATACAACCATGACATGTCAGAGAGATCTTACACACATACTGAAGACAACCATGACATGTCAGAGATCTTACACACATACTGAAGACAACCATGACATGTCAGAGATCTTACACACATACTGAAGACAACCATGACATGTCAGAGATCTTACACACATACTGAAGACAACCATGACATGTCAGAGATCTTACACACATACTGAAGACAACCATGACATGTCAGAGATCTTAGACTCATACTGAATACAACCATGACATGTCAGAGAGATCTTAGACACATACTGAAGACAACCATGACATGTCAGAGATCTTAGACTCATACTGAATACAACCATACAACCATGACATGTCAGAGAGATCTTAGACACATACTGAATACAACCATACAACCATGACATGTCAGAGATCTTACACACATACTGAAGACAACCATGACATGTCAGAGATCTTACACACATACTGAATACAACCATGACATGTCAGAGAGATCTTACACACATACTGAAGACAACCATGACATGTCAGAGAGATCTTACACACATACTGAAGACAACCATGACATGTCAGAGATCTTAGACTCATACTGAAGACAACCATGACATGTCAGAGATCTTAGACTCATACTGAATACAACCATGACATGTCAGAGAGATCTTACACACATACTGAAGACAACCATGACATGTCAGAGATCTTACACACATACTGAATACAACCATGACATGTCAGAGAGATCTTACACACATACTGAAGACAACCATGACATGTCAGAGATCTTAGACTCATACTGAATACAACCATGACATGTCAGAGATCTTACACACATACTGAATACAACCATGACATGTCAGAGAGATCTTACACACATACTGAAGACAACCATGACATGTCAGAGATCTTAGACTCATACTGAATACAACCATGACATGTCAGAGATCTTACACACATACTGAAGACAACCATGACATGTCAGAGAGATCTTACACACATACTGAATACAACCATGACATGTCAGAGATCTTACACACATACTGAATACAACCATGACATGTCAGAGATCTTAGACTCATACTGAATACAACCATGACATGTCAGAGAGATCTTACACACATACTGAAGACAACCATGACATGTCAGAGATCTTAGACTCATACTGAAGACAACCATGACATGTCAGAGAGATCTTAGACACATACTGAATACAACCATGACATGTCAGAGATCTTACACACATACTGAAGACAACCATGACATGTCAGAGATCTTACACACATACTGAAGACAACCATGACATGTCAGAGATCTTAGACTCATACTGAAGACAACCATGACATGTCAGAGAGATCTTAGACACATACTGAATACAACCATGACATGTCAGAGAGATCTTACACACATACTGAATACAACCATGACATGTCAGAGATCTTACACACATACTGAATACAACCATGACATGTCAGAGAGATCTTACACACATACTGAAGACAACCATACAACCATGACATGTCAGAGAGATCTTAGACACATACTGAAGACAACCATGACATGTCAGAGAGATCTTACACACATACTGAAGACAACCATGACATGTCAGAGAGATCTTACACACATACTGAATACAACCATGACATGTCAGAGATCTTACACACATACTGAAGACAACCATACAACCATGACATGTCAGAGAGATCTTAGACACATACTGAAGACAACCATGACATGTCAGAGAGATCTTACACACATACTGAAGACAACCATGACATGTCAGAGAGATCTTAGACACATACTGAATACAACCATGACATGTCAGAGATCTTACACACATACTGAATACAACCATGACATGTCAGAGATCTTAGACTCATACTGAATACAACCATGACATGTCAGAGAGATCTTACACACATACTGAAGACAACCATACAACCATGACATGTCAGAGATCTTAGACACATACTGAAGACAACCATGACATGTCAGAGAGATCTTAGACACATACTGAATACAACCATACAACCATGACATGTCAGAGAGATCTTAGACACATACTGAATACAACCATGACATGTCAGAGAGATCTTAGACACATACTGAATACAACCATGACATGTCAGAGAGATCTTAGACTCATACTGAAGACAACCATGACATGTCAGAGATCTTACACACATACTGAAGACAACCATACAACCATGACATGTCAGAGATCTTAGACACATACTGAAGACAACCATGACATGTCAGAGATCTTACACACATACTGAAGACAACCATGACATGTCAGAGATCTTAGACTCATACTGAAGACAACCATGACATGTCAGAGAGATCTTAGACACATACTGAAGACAACCATACAACCATGACATGTCAGAGATCTTACACACATACTGAATACAACCATGACATGTCAGAGATCTTACACACATACTGAATACAACCATACAACCATGACATGTCAGAGATCTTACACACATACTGAAGACAACCATGACATGTCAGAGAGATCTTAGACTCATACTGAATACAACCATGACATGTCAGAGATCTTACACACATACTGAATACAACCATACAACCATGACATGTCAGAGATCTTACACACATACTGAAGACAACCATGACATGTCAGAGAGATCTTAGACTCATACTGAATACAACCATGACATGTCAGAGATCTTAGACTCATACTGAAGACAACCATGACATGTCAGAGATCTTAGACTCATACTGAAGACAACCATACAACCATGACATGTCAGAGATCTTAGACTCATACTGAATACAACCATGACATGTCAGAGATCTTAGACTCATACTGAATACAACCATGACATGTCAGAGAGATCTTACACACATACTGAATACAACCATGACATGTCAGAGAGATCTTAGACACATACTGAAGACAACCATGACATGTCAGAGATCTTACACACATACTGAAGACAACCATGACATGTCAGAGATCTTACACACATACTGAATACAACCATGACATGTCAGAGATCTTAGACTCATACTGAATACAACCATGACATGTCAGAGATCTTAGACTCATACTGAAGACAACCATGACATGTCAGAGAGATCTTAGACACATACTGAAGACAACCATGACATGTCAGAGAGATCTTACACACATACTGAATACAACCATGACATGTCAGAGATCTTAGACTCATACTGAAGACAACCATACAACCATGACATGTCAGAGAGATCTTAGACACATACTGAATACAACCATGACATGTCAGAGAGATCTTAGACTCATACTGAAGACAACCATGACATGTCAGAGAGATCTTACACACATACTGAATACAACCATGACATGTCAGAGAGATCTTACACACATACTGAAGACAACCATGACATGTCAGAGATCTTACACACATACTGAAGACAACCATGACATGTCAGAGATCTTACACACATACTGAAGACAACCATACAACCATGACATGTCAGAGAGATCTTAGACACATACTGAAGACAACCATAACATGTCAGAGATCTTACACACATACTGAAGACAACCATGACATGTCAGAGATCTTACACACATACTGAAGACAACCATACAACCATGACATGTCAGAGAGATCTTAGACACATACTGAAGACAACCATGACATGTCAGAGAGATCTTAGACTCATACTGAAGACAACCATGACATGTCAGAGATCTTACACACATACTGAAGACAACCATACAACCATGACATGTCAGAGATCTCAGACTGAAGACTGAATCTCCTTTGTTCCCTGTGAACGTACCGGTCTTCTATCAGGGACTTGGGATGTGTCCCACATGGCGCCCGATTCCCTATCTAGTGCACTACTTCATAATCACATTTAATTGGTCGCGTACCTATTTCATTTTTTTTTTAAATGTAGCCTTTATTTAACAAGGCAAGTCTGTTAAGAACAAATTCTTATTTACAATAATGGCCTACTCCGGCTAAAACCTGGACGACGCTGGGCCAATTGTGTGCCGCCCTATGGGACTCCCAATCACGGCCGGATGTGATACAACCTGGGGACTGTAGTGAGACCTCTTGCACTGGGATGCAGTGCCTTAGACCCCTGCGTCACTCAGATGTTATCGCAGGTGCAGAGTAATGCTGGTGTTTCTAGCTCCAACAGTGTAGTAATGCTGGAGTTTCTAGCTCCAACAGTGTAGTAATGCTGGTGTTTCTAGCTCCAACAGTGTAGTAATGCTGGAGTTTCTAGCTCCAACAGTGTAGTAATGCTGGTGTTTCTAGCTCCAACAGTGTAGTAATGCTGGTGTTTCTAGCTCCAACAGTGTAGTAATGCTGGTGTTTCTAGCTCCAACAATGTAGTAATGCTGGTGTTTCTAGCTCCAACAATGCAGTAATGCTGGTGTTTCTAGCTCCAACAGTGCAGTAATGCTGGTGTTTCTAGCTCCAACAGTGTAGTAATGATGGTGTTTCTATCTCCAACAGTGTAGTAATGTTGGAGTTTCTAGCTCCAACAATGTAGTAATGCTGGTGTTTCTAGCTCCAACAATGTAGTAATGCTGGTGTTTCTAGCTCCAACAATGTAGTAATGCTGGTGTTTCTAGCTCCAACAATGTAGTAATGCTGGTGTTTCTAGCTCCAACAATGTAGTAATGCTGGTGTTTCTAGCTCCAACAGTGTAGTAATGCTGGTGCTTCTAGCTCCAACAATGTAGTAATGCTGGTGTTTCTAGCTCCAACAATGTAGTAATGCTGGTGTTTCTAGCTCCAACAATGTAGTAATGCTGGTGTTTCTAGCTCCAACAATGTAGTAATGCTGGAGTTTCTAGCTCCAACAATGTAGTAATGCTAGAGTTTCTAGCTCCAACAATGTAGTAATGCTGGTGTTTCTAGCTCCAACAGTGTAATAATGCTGGTGTTTCTATCTCCAACAGTGTAGTAATGCTGGTGTTTCTAGCTCCAACAGTGCAGTAATGCTAGTGTTTCTGTCTCCAACAGTGCAGGAATGCTGGTGTTTCTAGCACCAACAGTGCAGTAATGCTGGTGTTTCTAGCTCCAGCAGTGCAGTAATGCTGGTGTTTCTAGCTCCAACAGTGTAGTAATGCTGGTGTTTCTAGCTCCAACAGTGTCAGAGTCCTGTGTGTGTAAGAGACAGTGTAGTAATGCTGGTGTTTCTAGCTCCAACAGTACCAGAGTCCTGTGTGTGTAAGAGACAGTGCAGTAATGCTGGTGTTTCTAGCTCCAACAGTGTCAGAGTCCTGTGTGTGTAAGAGACAGTGTAGTAATGCTGGTGTTTCTAGCTCCAACAGTGTAGTAATGCTGGTGTTTCTAGCTCCAACAGTGTAGTAATGCTGGTGTTTCTAGCTCAAACAGTGCAGTAATGCTGGTGTTTATAGCTCCAACAGTGTAGTAATGCTGGTGTTTCTAGCTCCAACAATGCAGTAATGCTGGTGTTTATAGCTCCAACAGTGTAGTAATGCTGGTGTTTCTAGCTCCAACAGTGCAGTAATGCTGGTGTTTATAGCTCCAACAGTGTAGTAATGCTGGTGTTTCTAGCTCCAACAATGTCAGAGTCCTGTGTGTGTAAGAGACAGTGTAGTAATGCTGGTGTTTCTAGTTCCAACAGTGCAGTAATGCTGGTGTTTCTAGCTCCAACAGTGTAGTAATGCTGGTGTTTCTAGCTCCAACAGTACCAGAGTCCTGTGTGTGTAATGCTGGTGTTTCTAGTTCCAACAGTGCAGTAATGCTGGTGTTTCTAGCTCCAACAGTGTAGTAATGCTGGTGTTTCTAGCTCCAACAGTACCAGAGTCCTGTGTGTGTAAGAGACAGTGCAGTATATTCAAAACATGTTTTACAGCCGTAGTTCTATAGGATGATCCACAACTAGGGAACGAGGGACCATAGGGGGTAGGGGACCAGGGACCGTAGGGGACCAGGGACCGTAGGGGACTAGAGACCATAGGGGGTAGGGGACCGTAGGGGACCAGGGACCATAGGGGGTAGGGGACCAGGGACCGTAGGGGACTAGAGACCATAGGGGGTAGGGGACCGTAGGGAACTAGAGACCATAGGAGGTAGGGGACTGTAGGGGACTAGGGACCATAGGGGGTAGGGGACCGTAGGGGACCAGGGACCGTAGGGGACTAGAGACCATAGGGGGTAGGGGACCGTAGGGGACCATGGACCATAGGGGGTAGGGGACCAGGGACCGTAGGGGACTAGAGACCATAGGGGGTAGGGGACCGTAGGGGACTAGGGACCATAGGGGGTAGGGGACCGTACGGGACCAGGGACCATAGGGGGTAGGGGACCAGGGACTGTAGGGGACTAGACACCATAGGGAGTAGGGGACTTAGAGACCATAGGGGGTAGGGGACCGTAGGGGACTAGGGACCATAGGGGGTAGGGGACTAGGGACCATAGGGGGTAGGGGACCGTAGGGGACTAGAGACCATAGGGGGTAAGGGACTAGGGACCATAGGGGGTAGGGGACTAGGGACCGTAGGGGTTAGGGGACCAGGGACCGTAGGGGACTAGGGACCATAGGGGGTAGGAGGGGGGAGAATAGGAGGGTTGGAGAATAGGAGGGTAGGGGTAGAGGATAGGACAGTAGGAAGGGGAATAGGAGGGTAGGGGTAGAGGATAGGAGGGTAGGAGGGGGAGAATAGGAGGGTAGGGGTAGAGGATAGGAGGGTAGGGGTAGAGGATAGGAGGGTAGGAGGGGGGAGAATAGGAGGGTAGGGGTAGAGGGTAGGAGGGGGGAGAATAGGAGGGTATGGGGGGAGAATAGGAGGGTAGGGGTAGAGGATAGGAGGGTGGAGAATAGGAGGGTAGAGGATAGGAGGGTAGGAGGAGGGAGAATAGGAGGGTAGGGGGGGAGAATAGGAGGGTAGGAGGATAGGAGGGGGGAGAATAGGAGGGTAGGAGGGTAGGAGGGGGGAGAATAGGAGGGTAGGAGGGTAGGAGGGGGGAGAATAGGAGGGTAGGGGGGGAGAATAGGAGGGTAGGGGTAGAGGATAGGAGGGGGGAGAATATGAGGGTAGGGGTAGAGGATGGGAGGGTACGAGGGGGAGAATAGGAGGGTAGGGGTAGAGGATAGGAGGGTAGGGGTAGAGGATAGGAGGGTAGGGGTAGAGGATAGGAGGGTAGGAGGGGTGAGGGTAGAGGATAGGAGGGTAGGGGGGGAGAATAGGAGGGTAGGGGTAGAGGATAGGAGGGTAGGGGTAGAGGGTAGGGGTAGGGGATAGGAGGGTAGGAGGGGGAGGGTAGGGGTAGAGGGTAGGAGGGGGGAGAATATGAGGGTAGAGGATAGGAGGATAGGAGGGGGTGGAAGATAGGAGGGGGAGGATAGCGGGGAGGATAGGAGAATAGGAGGGGGAGGATAGGAGGGTAGGAGGTGGAAGATAGAAGGCGGGAGGATAGAAGGTTGGAGGATATAAGGGGTGGACGATAGGAGGGTAGGAGGATAGGAGGGTAGGAGGAATGGAGGGTAGTAGGATTGGAGGGTAGTAGGAGGGCGGGGATAGAGGGATAGGAGGGCGAGGATAGAGGGATAGGAGAGAGAGGGTAGGAGGGCGAGGATAGGAGGGTAGGAGGGCGAGGATAGGAGGGCGAGGATAGGAGGAGGAGGATAGGAGGGCGAGGATAGGAGGGCGAGGATAGGAGGGCGAGGGTAGGAGGGGGGAGGATGGTTGTGTGCATGTGTAGAAAACATACATGCAAATTCTTTGACCTCTCAGAGAAGTCTTCCTCGACCCCTAGCAACAGTCACCTATAGATAACCTTGACAACAAGCTGAGCGGTGTCTCTAAAGCATGTCAGTAAAGGTTGTTGTCTAACTCCCCGTCTCTTCAAGTTCTCTTGTCTGACGTTGTGTTTTACAGAGCCTTTTATTGGAAATACAAAGCTCGGGATTTGTCATGCATGTCTGATTTGGACAGTGTTCTGAGCTCTCAGTGAGGTGTGAGGGTGTGAGGTCTCTCTGTGAGGTCTGAGCTCTGGAAAAAAAAAGATAAGTGTTAGCTCCTTGGTAGAGAGGGAGATGGGGTGGTGAGGGAAATATAAAAAGGAGGGAGAGGCAGGAGGATGAGGGAGAGGCAGGAGGATGAGGGAGAGGCAGGAGGATGAGGGAGAGGCAGGGGGATGAGGGAGAGGCAGGGAGAGGAGGAGGAGGGTGGGGGAGAGGCAAGAGGATGAGGGAGAGACAGGAGGGTGAGGGAGTGGCAGGGAGAGGCAGGAGGGTGAGGGAGAGGCAGGAGGGTGAGGGAGAGGCAGGAGGGTGAGGGAGAGGCAGGAGGGTGGGGGAGGGGCAGGGAGAGACAGGTGGATGAGGGAGAGGCAGGGAGAGGCAGGAGGATGAGGGAGAGGCAGGAGAATGAGGGAGAGGCAGGTGGGTGAGGGAGAGGCAGGGAGAGACTGGGATGAGGGTGAGGGAGAGGCGAGGATGAGGGAGAGGCAGGGAGAGGCAGGAGGGTGAGGGAGAGGCAGGAGGATGAGGGAGAGGCAGGGAGAGGCAGGAGGGTGAGCTAGAGGCAGGAGGGTGAGCTAGAGGCAGGAGGGTGAGCTAGAGGCAGGAGGATGAGGGAGAGGCAGGAGGGAGAGGCAGGGAGAGACAGGAGGATAAGGGAGAGGCAGGGAGAGACAGGAGGGTGAGGGAGAGACAGGAGGGTGGGGGAGAGACAGGAGGGTGAGGGAGAGACAGGAGGGTGGGGGAGAGACAGGAGGGTGGGGGAGAGACAGGAGGGTGGGGGAGAGACAGGAGGGTGAGGGAGAGACAGGAGGGTGAGGGAGAGACAGGAGGGTGAGGGGTAGAGATGGGGGTTGAGGGGTAGAGATGGGGGTTGAGGGGTAGAGATGGGGGTTGAGGGGTAGAGATGGGGGTTGAGGGGTAGAGATGGGGGTTGAGGGGTAGAGATGGGGATTGAGGGGTAGAGATGGGGGTTGAGGGGTAGAGATGGGGGTTGAGGGGAAGAGATGGGGGTTGAGGGGAAGAGATGGGGGTTGAGGGGAAGAGATGGGGGTTGAGGGGTAGAGATGGGGGTTGAGGGGAAGAGATGGGGGTTGAGGGGAAGAGATGGGGGTTGAGGGGAAGAGATGGGGGTTGAGGGGAAGAGATGGGGGTTGAGGGGAAGAGATGGGGGTTGAGGGGAAGAGATGGGGGTTGAGGGGTAGAGATGGGGGTTGAGGGGTAGAGATGGGGGTTGAGGGGTAGAGATGGGGGTTGAGGGGTAGAGATGGGGGTTGAGGAAGAGACGGGGTTGAGGAAGAGACGGGGGTTGAGGAAGAGATGGGGGTTGAGGGGAAGAGATGGGGGTTGAGGGGTAGAGATGGGGGTTGAGGGGTAGAGATGGGGGTTGAGGGGTAGAGATGGGGGTTGAGGGGTAGAGATGGGGGTTGAGGAAGAGACGGGGGTTGAGGAAGAGACGGGGGTTGAGGGGTAGAGACGGGGGTTGAGGGGTAGAGACGGGGGTTGAGGGGTAGAGACGGGGGTTGAGGGGTAGAGACGGGGGTTGAGGGGTAGAGACGGGGGTTGAGGGGTAGAGACGGGGGTTGAGGGGTAGAGACGGGGGTTGAGGGGTAGAGACGGGGGTTGAGGGGTAGAGACGGGGGTTGAGGGGTAGAGACGGGGGTTGAGGGGTAGAGATGGGGGTTGAGGGGAAGAGATGGGGGTTGAGGAAGAGATGGGGGTTGAGGGGTAGAGATGGGGGTTGAGGGGTAGAGATGGGGGTTGAGGGGTAAAGATGGGGGTTGAGGAAGAGATGGGGGTTGAGGAAGAGACGGGGGTTGAGGGGTAGAGACGGAGGTTGAGGGGTAGAGACGGGGGTTGAGGGGTAGAGACGGGGGTTGAGGGGTAGAGACGGGGGTTGAGGGGTAGAGACTGGGGTTGAGGGGTAGAGCTGGGGGTTGAGGGGTAGAGATGGGGGTTGAGGGGTAGAGGTGGGGGTTGAGGGGTAGAGACGGAGGGTGAGGGGTAGAGACGGAGGGTGAGGGGTAGAGACGGGGGTTGAGGGGTAGAGATGGGGGTTGAGGGGTAGAGATGGGGGTTGAGGAAGAGATGGGGGTTGAGGGGTAGAGATGGGGGTTGAGGGGTAGAGATGGGGGGGAAAGAGGGAGACGAGTGATAATGGGGAGGGAGGGAGGGAGGGAGGGAAAGAGGAGGAGGAGGAGGAAGAGGAGGAGAAAGGAAGAGAGAGAGGAGGAGGAAGAGGAGGAGAAAGGAAGAGAGAGGAGGAGGAAGAGGAGGAGAAAGGAAGAGAGAGAGGAGGAGAAAGGAAGAGAGGAGGAAGAGGAGGAGAAAGGAAGAGAGAGAGGAGGAGAAAGGAAGAGAGAGAGGAGGAAGAGGAGGAGAAAGGAAGAGAGAGAGGAGGAGGAAGAGGAAGAATGAGAGGAGGACAGCGGTTGTCAGTTATTCCTAGTCCTAATTTTGGAGCAGGGCCATGTTGCTATGAGACAAGGGGTGCATAGTAATTAACATGTCTTGTGTTGTCTCTTAATTGTTGGGATCAGTTCTCTGTGCTGCTCCGAGACAGAGAGAGTGGGACAAAGAATGTTTTCTTTGTTTAGGTGTGTGTGTGTGTGTGTGTGTGTGTGTGTGTGTGTGTGTGTGTGTGTGTGTGTGTGTGTGTGTGTGTGTGTGTGTGTGTGTGTGTGTGTGTGTGTGTGTGTGTGTTATTCCAGTCACAAGGTCAGAGTCGTCAAGTCCAAGTCGTATGTTTTTTCAAGTAAAATAAACACAATTACACATCTTTGTCTATGTATTGATGCTACCAGACAGACATTTTCATTATTTTGTCGACAACATATTTTGGATATGTCATAGTACATTTGAACAGATTCCAAATGCAGCTTCATCTCCATTTCATCCTGAAGACCAGTCGGTCTGGTCTAGTAATTGCTGCCTCATTGCTGCTGAGCTTCAAGGTCAACAGTTCATATCCTGGATCCCCAAACAGTTTGTAGAGCTGCGTATTTACTATGAGTATTTACTATGAGTATTTACTATGAGTATTTACTATGTGTATTTACTATGAGTATTTACTATGTGTATTTACTATGAGTATTTACTATGAGTATTTACTATGAGTATTTACTATGAGTATTTACTATGAGTATTTACTATGAGTATTTACTATGAGTATTTACTGAGTATTTACTATGAGTATTTACTATGAGTATTTACTATGAGTATTCACTATGAGTATTTACTATGAGTATTTACTATGAGTATTTACTGAGTAATTACTATGAGTATTTACTATGAGTATTTACTATGTGTATTTACTATGAGTATTTACTATGAGTATTTACTATGAGTATTTACTATGTGTATTTACTATGAGTATTCACTATGAGTATTCACTATGAGTATTCACTATGAGTATTTACTGAGTATTTACTGAGTATTTACTATGAGTATTTACTATGAGTATTTACTATGAGTATTTACTATGAGTATTTACTGAGTATTTACTATGAGTATTTACTATGTGTATTTACTATGAGTATTTACTATGAGTATTTACTATGCCAATCCTCTCTCCCTCCAATTGATATTTGTGCTGCACCAGATCCTATCGCTGTAAATCAGCGATCTGTTCGCTTGCTCTGTTGTTCTCAAACTTTTTGACCTGCAACCCCCCCACCCCACCCCACCCCCAAAGGGGTGGTTCGCGACCCCGGTGCACAACCCCCCCCCACCCCCAAAGGGGTGGTTCGCGACCCCGGTGCACAACCCACCCCACCCCACCCCCAAAGGGGTGGTTCGCGACCCCGGTGCACAACCCACCCCACCCCCAAAGGGGTGGTTCGTGACCCCGGTGCACAACCCCCCCACCCCACCCCACGCCCAAAGGGGTGGTTCGCGACCCCGGTGCACAACCCCCCCACCCCACGCCCAAAGGGGTGGTTCACGACCCCGGTGCATAATCGCTGCCCAAATGTAGCCTGTCATTGCAGCCATAAACAGCGAGGCATTTTCAAACTGCAGGACACCGACAAAAACTACATTTTGAGATGGAAGTCATTCATGTTAGCAGCCAATATCAACTAGGGATATGATGTCACTTCTCTGGGGTCCAACAGGATAATACACCCTACCTTTCCTGGGATATGATGTCACTTCTCTGGGGTCCAACAGGATAATACACCCTACCTTTCCTGGGATATGATGTCACTTCTCTGGGGTCCAACAGGATAATACACCCTACCTTTCCTGGGATATGATGTCACTTCTCTGGGGTCCAACAGGATAATACACCCTACCTTTCCTGGGATATGATGTCACTTCTCTGGGGTCCAACAGGATAATACACCCTACCTTTCCTGGGATATGATGTCACTTCTCTGGGGTCCAACAGGATAATACACCCTACCTTTCCTGTATGCAGTGGAGATTGAAAGACAAGGAAAGCACAGTCTGTCTGCAACTTGCCTGTCACTTTGGAGGGCCTGCCTGCCAGCCTGCCTGCCTGCCTGCCTGCCTGCCCACCCGCCCGTCTGCCTCTCCTAGTGTGATGTTACAGCCGTCTTCAGACATACAGCCAGTAACCAGCCAAACTAGGTCTGTCTGAAATATGAACGTGATCAATGAATTAATCGGGTAGAGTAACGTTATCGTTCTGGCCAAGATGTGTCCGTAGAGGATTGATAAACTGTATGGATAACTTTCTTTAATTATGGGTCATTTAAACGTAGGCATAATGGAGAAAATGAAACGAGCTGTTGTCTGGAGACTCATGTGGATCTGCTGTCTGGAGACTCATCTGGAGACTGATCTGGATCTGCTGTCTGGAGACTCATCTGGAGACTGATCTGGATCTGCTGTCTGGAGACTCATCTGGAGATTCATCTGGATCTTCTGTCTGGATACTCATCTGGAGACTGATCTGGATCTGCTGTCTGGAGACTCATCTGGAGACTCATCTGGATCTTCTGTCTGGATACTCATCTGGAGACTCATCTGGATCTTCTGTCTGGATACTCATCTGGATCTGTTGTCTGGAGACTCATGTGGATCTGCTGTCTGGAGACTCATCTGGAGACTGATCTGGATCTGCTGTCTGGAGACTCATCTGGAGACTGATCTGGATCTGCTGTCTGGAGACTCATCTGGAGATTCATCTGGATCTTCTGTCTGGATACTCATCTGGAGACTGATCTGGATCTGCTGTCTGGAGACTCATCTGGAGACTCATCTGGATCTTCTGTCTGGATACTCATCTGGAGACTCATCTGGATCTTCTGTCTGGATACTCATATGGATCTGTTGTCTGGAGACTCATCTGGAGACTGATCTGGATCTGCTGTCTGGAGACTCATCTGGAGACTCATCTGGATCTGCTGTCTGGAGACTCATCTGGATCTGCTGTCTGGAGACTCATCTGGATCTGCTGTCTGGAGACTCATCTGGATCTGCTGTCTGGAGACTCATCTGGATCTGCTGTCTGGAGACTCATCTGGATCTGCTGTCTGGAGACTCATCTGGATCTGCTGTCTGGAGACTCATCTGGATCTGCTGTCTGGAGACTCATCTGGATCTGCTGTCTGGAGACTCATCTGGATCTGCTGTCTGGAGACTCATCTGGAGACTCACCTGGATCTGCTGTCTGGAGACTCATCTGGAGACTCATCTGGATCTGCTGTCTGGAGACTCATCTGGAGACTCATCTGGATCTGCTGTCTGGAGACTCATCTGGAGACTCATCTGGATCTGCTGTCTGGAGACTCATCTGGAGACTCACAGAATTTCAAGTCATCAGTCTCAAGTCGAAGTCCCCAAGTCTTGAGTCTCCCAGTCTCAAGTCATCGAATGTGTGACTCGAGTCAAAGTCATGTGACTCGAGTCAAAGTCATGTGACTCGAGTCCACAACTCTGGAGGTTTCTGTGTTGTCATACACACCCTGGGACACTTATCCTTACCAGTAGATTATTCATCTATATCAGTTTCATCAATCACGCTCCTTACCATATCACAGTCTCAGTGACTCACTTCTCTCCCGGAAACACTGGCTCTGTCCCAAATAGCACCCTATTCCCTATATAGTGGTACTACTATAGAACAGAGCCCTATTCCCTATATAGTGGTACTACTATAGACCAGAGCCCTATTCCCTATATAGTGGTACTACTATAGACCAGAGCCCTATTCCCTATATAGTGGTACTACTATAGACCAGAGCCCTATTCCCTATATAGTGGTACTACTATAGACCAGGGCCCTATTCCCTATATAGTACACTACTATAGACCAGGGCCCTATTCCCTATATAGTGGCACTACTATAGACCATAGCCCTATGCCCTATATAGTATATTTAGACCAGGGCCTTATTCCCTATATAGTGCACTACTTTAGACCAGAGCCCTATTCCCTATATAGTGCACTACTTTAGACCAGGGCCCTATTCTCTATATAGTGGTACTACTATAGACCAGAGCTCTATTCCCTATATAGTGCACTACTTTAGACCAGGGCCCTATTCCCTATATAGTGGTACTACTATAGACCAGAGCCCTATTCCCTATATAGTGGTACTACTATAGACCAGAGCCCTATTCCCTATGTAGTGCACTACTATAGACCAGGGCCCTCAGGACCATTTAGGAGACAGTCTATCATTAGACTATTAATACATGTTATTATGCTCCAGTAACAGGCCTGTTAAACAGCTACTAGTTTAACAGCTGGACTACACTGTAACCGAGAAGGGCTTGTGTCCCAAATGACTCCCTATTCCCTACATAGTGCACTACTTTAGACCAGAGTTCTATAATGCTCTGGTCAAAAGTAGTGCACTATATAGTGAATAGGGTGCCTTTTTGGGATATGGGCTTGGGAGTCGTAATGACCATTATAAGGGTCAGTGGGCTGTGTGGACACGTGCATACTGGACATAGTTGGAGGCTGTGTGTGTGTGTGTGTGTGTGTGTGTGTGTGTGTGAGAGCGTGCAGCAGAGACTCTGAAGGGAACCAATCTAATGGTCCTGATATTACTCTGTTCCTCTTCAGATTACATAAAGCCTCCAGCTCTTTCTCTTGTCATTGTGTTATTATGGAAATATTTCTCTCTTTCTCTGGAGTTCAGAAGGGAAGGAGTCTGTTAGCAGAAGTGGGGTTTATTTTAGTTTTTTTTTGCCCCCCCAAAAAAAGAAAAAAAAGTTATTTCACTTTTCCTTTGATTTCTGATGCTGAATAAGAGATTGATCTTTGGCCAGAGTTGTATTGTAGAAGCTAAACGGTTAGCTTCACTTCTGAATCTTGATCTTTGGCCAGAGTTGTATTGTAGAAGCTAAACGGTTAGCTTCACTTCTGAATCTTGATCTTTGGCCAGAGTTGTATTGGAGAAGCTAAACGGTTAGCTTCACTTCTGAATCTTGATCTTTGGCCAGAGTTGTATTGGAGAAGCTAAACGGTTAGCTTCACTTCTGAATCTTGATCTTTGGCCAGAGTTGTATTGGAGAAGCTAAACGGTTAGCTTCACTTCTGAATCTTGATCTTTGGCCAGAGTTGTATTGGAGAAGCTAAACGGTTAGCTTCACTTCTGAATCTTGATCTTTGGCCAGAGTTGTATTGTAGAAGCTAAACGGTTAGCTTCACTTCTGAATCTTGATCTTTGGCCAGAGTTGTATTGGAGAAGCTAAACGGTTAGCTTCACTTCTGAATCTTGATCTTTGGCCAGAGTTGTATTGTAGAAGCTAAACGGTTAGCTTCACTTCTGAATCTTGATCTTTGGCCAGAGTTGTATTGGAGAAGCTAAACGGTTAGCTTCACTTCTGAATCTTGATCTTTGGCCAGAGTTGTATTGGAGAAGCTAAACGGTTAGCTTCACTTCTGAATCTTGATCTTTGGCCAGAGTTGTATTGGAGAAGCTAAACGGTTAGCTTCACTTCTGAATCTTGATCTTTGGCCAGAGTTGTATTGTAGAAGCTAAACGGTTAGCTTCACTTCTGAATCTTGATCTTTGGCCAGAGTTGTATTGTAGAAGCTAAACGGTTAGCTTCACTTCTGAATCTTGATCTTTGGCCAGAGTTGTATTGTAGAAGCTAAACGGTTAGCTTCACTTCTGAATCTTGATCTTTGGCCAGAGTTGTATTGTAGAAGCTAAACGGATAGCTTCACTTCTGAATCTTGATCTTTGGCCAGAGTTGTATTGTAGAAGCTAAATGGTTAGCTTCACTTCTGAATCTTGATCTTTGGCCAGAGTTGTATTGTAGAAGCTAAACGGTTAGCTTCACTTCTGAATCTTGATCTTTGGCCAGAGTTGTATTGTAGAAGCTAAACGGTTAGATTCACTTCTGAATCTTGATCTTTGGCCAGAGTTGTATTGGAGAAGCTAAACGGTTAGCTTCACTTCTGAATCTTGATCTTTGGCCAGAGTTGTATTGGAGAAGCTAAACGGTTAGCTTCACTTCTGAATCTTGATCTTTGGCCAGAGTTGTATTGGAGAAGCTAAATGGTTAGCTTCACTTCTGAATCTTGATCTTTGGCCAGAGTTGTATTGGAGAAGCTAAACGGTTAGCTTCACTTCTGAATCTTGATCTTTGGCCAGAGTTGTATTGTAGAAGCTAAACGGTTAGCTTCACTTCTGAATCTTGATCTTTGGCCAGAGTTGTATTGGAGAAGCTAAACGGTTAGCTTCACTTCTGAATCTTGATCTTTGGCCAGAGTTGTATTGGAGAAGCTAAACGGTTAGCTTCACTTCTGAATCTTGATCTTTGGCCAGAGTTGTATTGTAGAAGCTAAACGGTTAGCTTCACTTCTGAATCTTGATCTTTGGCCAGAGTTGTATTGTAGAAGCTAAACGGTTAGCTTCACTTCTGAATCTTGTACAAGAAGATTATTTTAGATGTACTGACAACAAAATAAGTCGTGGCTTGTGTCAACAACAACAAACAGGAAACTGAAAGCCTTGTGGGGGGGGAAAAAAATCTATATTTTATATTTGTCAATAGGAGCACTTCTGCTCATGTTTTCCATGGAGAACACAGACCCATGCTGTTCTTCACAGTAGGATAAGGTGTGTCTTGGCCAGCCCAGTCCCAGTCCCAGTCCCATTCCAGTCCCAGCCCCAGCCTCAGTCCCAGTCCCAGTCCCAGTCATGTCCCAGCCCAGTCCCAGCCCAGTCCCAGCCCAGTCCCAGTCCCAGTTCCGTCCCAGTCCCAGTTCTGTCCCAGTTCTGTCCCAGTCCCAGTTCCGTCCCAGTTCCAGTCCCAGGCCCAGGCCAGTCCCAATAGTAATATAATACAGTGTTGTGAAAAAAATATTGGCCCACTTTCTAATTTTCTCTACTTTTGCATATTTTGTTTTTATACTGGAATGTTGTCAGATCTTCAACCAAAACCTAATATTAGATAAAGGGAACCTGAGTGAACAAATAACACAACAATTGACATACTTATTTAATTTATTTGATGAACAAAGTTATGCAACACTCAATGCCCCAGTGTGTAAAAGTAATTGCCCCCGAGGACACTCAGTAACTGGTTGCTCCACCTTGTATCTGCGACGACTCCAACCAAACGCTTCCTGTAGTTGATCAGTCTCTCACGTCGCTGTGGAGTTTTTTTTTTTGGCCCACTCTTCCATGCAGAACTGCTGTAACTCGGCGCCGTTTGTGAGTTTTCAAGCATGACCTGCTCGTTTCAAGTCCTGCCACAACATCTCCGTTGGGATTAGGTCTGGACTTTGACTAGGCCATTCCAAAACTTCAAATGTGTTTGGCTTTTTAGCCATTTTCATATAGACTTGATGTTTCGGATCGTTGTCTTGCTGCATGACCCAGCTGTGCTTCAGCTTCAGCTCACAAACAGATGGCCTGACGTTCTCCTGTAGAATGATCTGATACAGAGCAGAATTCACGGTTCCTTCTATTAAGGCAAGTCGCTTAGATCCTGAGGCAGCAAAGCATCTCCAAACCATCACACCACCATCACCATGCTTGACCCCAAACCATCACACCACCATCACCATGCTTGACCCCAAACCATCACACCACCATCACCATGCTTGACCCCAAACCATCACACCACCATCACCATGCTTGACCCCAAACCATCACACCACCATCACCATGCTGGACCCCAAACCATCACACCACCATCACCATTCTTGACCGTTGGTATGAGGTTCTGGGGAATTAATGGTTTTCGCCAGGCATAATTGACTCATCTGTCCATAGAACATTCTTCCAAGAGTCTTGATGATCATCCAGGTGCTTTTTGGCAAACTGGAGTCAACTTTTTGGACGAGATGGGTCCCATTATGCCTGGCGAACACCAAAGGACTTCGGGGGCTTATTCTGTTGCAAAAAGTTTTGTAAATGGAATGAAATAGGGAGGGACCTACCTGAATTTGTCCAATAGAAACTCTTGTTTTAGTGTTTGGACTAATGATTACACCCCAGGTGTGCACATGCAAAACTGTGGCCCACTGAGGTTTCCCAAACTGGTTTCCCAAACTGGCTGCCAACTGAGGTGTCCAAAACTGTTTGTGCTTTAACCCTATTCCATGTCCCTGTGGCCCAGCAAGGCACGTACCCCCTCAAGCTGCTCCAGGTATTTCCGTTGTGCCCTTGAGCAAGGCACTAATCCCCTCAAGCTGCTCCAGGGGCACCACCGCATCTCCTACTAACGTGTAATTTCCTGTCTCCCTTCAGGTGATCATCAACAGCACCATCACCCCAAACATGACCTTCACCAAGACCTCCCAGAAGTTTGGCCAATGGGCTGACAGCAGAGCCAACACAGTGTTCGGACTGGGGTTTGCCTCCGAGCAGCAGCTGGCCAAGGTACTGATTGGTTCATTGATTTTCTGTTGCAATTTTAAAAAGACAAAGCTATTCCATCACTACTGTTAAGATATAGCTGTTCCGTCACTACCGGCAACATAAAGCCATTCCGTCACTACCTCTGTGTTTGTTTGGTCCAGTATTTGTTGTTGTTGTTGTTTGGGAACCACCTTGGATATGAGTTGATTAATCATCTCATGGGATTTTTATCCTTCACATATTTTACAATGAATAAATAGTAGATAGTCTAGTTTGTCCCTGAGCTCATCATGTCAGAGTAACTCACCTCATCTCCACCATGGTTACATCCCAAAAGGCACCCTATTCCCTTCATAGTGCACTACTTTTGACTAAGGCCTATAGGGGTGATGGTGCACTACTTTTGACTAAGGCCTATAGGGGTGATGGTGCACTACTTTTGACTAAGGCCTATAGGGGTGATGGTGCACTACTTTTGACTAAGGCCTATAGGGGTGATGGTGCACTACTTTTGACTAAGGCCTATAGGGGTGATGGTGCACTACTTTTGACTAAGGCCTATAGGGGTGATGGTGCACTACTTTTGACTAAGGCTTATAGGGGTGATGGTGCACTACTTTTGACTAAGGCCTATAGGGGTGATGGTGCACTACTTTTGACTAAGGCCTATAGGGGTGATGGTGCACTACTTTTGACTAAGGCCTATAGGGGTGATGGTGCACTACTTTTGACTAAGGCCTATAGGGGTGATGGTGCACTACTTTTGACTAAGGCCTATAGGGGTGATGGTGCACTACTTTTGACTAAGGCCTATAGGGGTGATGGTGCACTACTTTTGACTAAGGCCTATAGGGGTGATGGTGCACTACTTTTGACCAGGTTCCATTTGGGACATGTGATTACATCATCATTAACTTCTCTATGGTAGGGGGGCAGCATTCTGAATTTTGGATGAAAAGTATGCCCAAATTAAACGGCCTGCTACTCGGGCCCAAAAGATATGATATGCATATAACTGGTAGATTTGGATACAAAACACTCTAAAGTTTCCAAATCTGTTAAAATAGTGTCTGTGAGTATAACAGAACTGATGTGTCAGGCAAAAACCTGAGAAAAATCCATTCAGGAAGTAGTTTTTTGGGGGGTTTTGTAGTTTTCTATTCAATGCCATTACAGTATCCATTGACTTAGGACTCAATTTGCAGTTCCTATGCCTTCCACTAGATGTCAACAGTCTTTAGAAATTGTTTCAGGCTTGTATTCTTATAAATGAGGGACTAAGACCAGTCTGAATGAGTGGACCCTGACGTGTCACAGAGCTTTTTCATGAGCAATCCCGAGAGAGTGCATTTCTTGTTTACCTTTTATATTGACGACATTATTGTCCTGTTGAAATATTATAGATCCTTTAGGCTAAAAACAACCTGAGGATTGAATATAAACATCGTTTGACATGTTTCTATGAACTTTACGGATACAATTTGGATTTTTTTGTCTGCCTGTTTTGACTGCCTGATTTGACTGAAGAAAACGCGCAAAACGCGAGGTTTTTGGATATAAAGAGACTTTATCGAAGAAAAGGAACATTTATTGAGTAAATTAATGTCTTCTGAGTGCAACCATATGAAGATCATCAAAGGTAAGGGATTAATTTTATCTCTATTTATGAGTTTTGTAACTCTTCTGCTTGGCTGGTTACTGTTTGTAATGATTTGTCAACTGGGCTATGTTCTCAAATAATCGTAAGGTATGTTTTCGCCGTAAAGCATTTTTTTTCAATCTGACACCGTGGTTGGAATTCACAAGAAGTTCATCTTTAAACCCATGTAAAATAGTTGTATATTTTCTGAATTTTTAAAATGAGTATTTCTGTATTTGAATTTGGCGCTCTGCAATCTCACTGGATGTTGACGTTCCACGTACCCTAGAGAGGTTAAGCAACACACACACACATCGTTTGTCTCCAGTGATTTTTGTTTTTATATTTGAACTTGTATTAATACATCTTTTTCCTTTTTATTTTTCTCATCTTGTTTCAGTTTGCTGAGAAGTTCCAGGAAGTGAAAGAAGCAGCGAAGCTGGCCAGGGACAAGTCACAGGAGAAGATGGAGACATCGAGTAACAATTCCCAGGTAACATACGGGCACACAGACACATGGTCACACACACACACACGCATAATAACATGTGAAGAAGCGGTGAATTGCGCGCACACACACACACACACATTAGCAGTTACATCCAAGGCTGCACACACACACACACACACACACACACACACACACACACGCATATGCACAGATACATACAGTTGAAGTCGGAAGTTCACACACACTTAGGTTGGAGCCATTAAAACTTGTTCTTCAACCACTCCACAAATGTCTTGTTAACAAACTATCGTTTAGGCAAGTCAGTTAGGACATCTACATTGTGCATGAGTCATTTTTCCAACTATTGTTTACAGGCATATTATTTCAGACATACTGTATCACAATTCCAGTGGGTCAGAAGTTTACATACACTAAGTTGACTGTGCCTTTAAACAGCTTGATGTCATGACTTTAGAAGCTTCTGATTGGCTAATTGACATCATTTGAGTCAATTGGAGGTGTACCTGTGGATGTATTTCACGGCCTACCTTCTAACTCAGTGCCTCTTTGCTTGACATCAAGGCTTATTTCTTTTGATTTTCCCAAGACCTGTAGACCTCCACAAGTCTGGTTCATCTTTGGGAGCAATTTCCAAACGCCTGAAGGTACCACGTTCATATGTACAAACAATAGTAGGCAAGTATAAACACCATGGGACCACGCAGCTGTCATACCACTCAGGAAGGAGACGCGTTCTGTCTCCTAGAGATGAAGGTACCTTGGTGCGAAAAGTGCAAATCATTCCCAGAACAACAGCAAAGGACCTTGTGAAGATGCTGGAGGAAACAGGTACAAAAGTATCTATATTCACAGTAAAACGAGTCGACATAACCTGAAAGGCTGCTCAGCAAGGAAGAAGCCACTGCTCCAAAACCGCCATAAAAAAGCCAGACTACGGTTTGCAACTGCACATGGGGACAAAGAATGTACTTTTTGGAGAAATGTCCTCTGGTCTGATGAAACAAAAATAGAACTGTTTGGCTATAATGACCATCGTTATGTTTGGAGGAACAAGGGGGAGGCTTGCAAGCCGAAGAACACCATCCCAACCGTGGAGCACGGGGGTGACAGCATCATGTTGTGGGGGTGCTTTGCTGCAGGAGGGACTGGTGCACTTCACAAAATAGATGGCATCATGAGGTGGGACAATTATGTGGATGGACAATTATGTGGATATATGAAGCAACATCTCAAGACATCAGTCAGGAAGTTAAAGCTTGGTCGCAAATGGGTCTTCCAAATGGACAATGACCCCAAGCAGACTCAGTAATGAGTGACTAGGTGGAGTAAAATGATACTTGGTGTGTGGGGGTCAAAGGTGACAGGGAGTCACTTATCATCTGCCAGCCGCCAAACAGACACATAATCTACCCTGGGAGGGAGAGGTGCTGTAATGTGACGGGTCAGAGCTGTAAAAAGTCTGCTGGATTGTGTTACATCATCTCATCAACAGCCTGAGGACAGTATTCTGACTGTCAGTTCTGTTCTAACATGTAATCTCATTAGTATTCTAAAATGTCATCTCATTAGTATTCTAACATGTCCTCTCATTAGTATTCTGACTGTCAGTTCTGTTCTAACATGTCCTCTCATTAGAATTCTGACTGTCAGTTCTGTTCTAACATGTCCTCTCATTAGTATTCTAACATGTCCTCTCATTAGTATTCTAACATGTCCTCTCATTAGTATTCTAACATGTCCTCTCATTAGTATTCTGACTGTGTACACTCCCGATTTAAGCCCCTAAACTCCCTGGATCTATGGGTTGAGGCCCAAATGGAACCCTATCCACTACGTTTGACCAGAGCCAATGACAACTGTAGCATGTGTTGTCTTTATGTGGTCAGACATCAGATGGTTTAATCCCGTTCATATTCAGAGGAAACTGGACTCTATTACTGTCTGACATCAGATGGTTTAATCCCGTTCATATTCAGAGGAAATTAGACTCTCTTACTGTCTATTACTCTCCATTTATTAGATAAAGTTGAATAGTTTTTTTTGTTCTTTTTAAATCTGCATAGATAATTATTTAATATGTGCTCTACTGGGCTGTAATGATAACATCTTCATTAATTAGCAGTAGTTGGTTGTTTTTGGGATGTATAATCTCTCTTCGACAGAGCTACGTTAACATAACTGGTACCTTTTAGAATCTGTGGGGAAGGAATGGGAATGCGTGGGCTAACGAGCAGCGGTAGTTCCAGTGTTTTGGGTTTTTCCATCACTGGTTATTTGGACAAAATCGCATCTATCACATTTCTGAAGGGGTCATCCGGCCCCGTCATTTGTTGAGAGACGGTGGAGCTCCTCGTTCCAGCATCTCTTAATCCCCTCAGATACGGAACCAGAAATTAATCCAGCAGCTGACCAATCACGTGAGACTTTAGTTCCGGGTTAACCGAGATGGTTCTATTCATTAATATATTGCTGGTTTACCTGTTACTATAACTACATGGTGTTTCAGAGCTGGTCAGTACTAACTAGCTGTTACTATAACTACATGGTGTTTCAGAGCTGGTCAGTACTAACTAGCTGTTACTATAACTACATGGTGTTTCAGAGCTGGTCAGTACTAACTAGCTGTTACTATAACTACATGGTGTTTCAGAGCTGGTCAGTACTAACTAGCTGTTACTATCTGACTGTTACTATAACTACATGGTGTTTCAGAGCTGGTCAGTACTAACTAGCTGTTACTATAACTACATGGTGTTTCAGAGCTGGTCAGTACTAACTAGCTGTTACTATAACTACATGGTGTTTCAGAGCTGGTCAGTACTAACTAGCTGTTACTATAACTACATGGTGTTTCAGAGCTGGTCAGTACTAACTAGCTGTTACTATCTGACTGTTACTATAACTACATGGTGTTTCAGAGCTGCTCAGTACTAACTAGCTGTTACTATAACTACATGGTGTTTCAGAGCTGGTCAGTACTAACTAGCTGTTACTATAACTACATGGTGTTTCAGAGCTGGTCAGTACTAACTAGCTGTTACTATAACTACATGGTGTTTCAGAGCTGTTCAGTACTAACTAGCTGTTACTATAACTACATGGTGTTTCAGAGCTGGTCAGTACTAACTAGCTGTTACTATAACTACATGGTGTTTCAGAGCTGGTCAGTACTAACTAGCTGTTACTATAACTACATGGTGTTTCAGAGCTGTTCAGTACTAACTAGCTGTTACTATAACTACATGGTGTTTCAGAGCTGGTCAGTACTAACTAGCTGTTACTATCTGACTGTTACTATAACTAAATGGTGTTTCAGAGCTGGTCAGTACTAACTAGCTGTTACTATAACTACATGGTGTTTCAGAGCTGGTCAGTACTAACTAGCTGTTACTATAACTACATGGTGTTTCAGAGCTGCTCAGTACTAACTAGCTGTTACTATCTGACTGTTACTATAACTACATGGTGTTTCAGAGCTGGTCAGTACTAACTAGCTGTTACTATCTGACTGTTACTATAACTACATGGTGTTTCAGAGCTGGTCAGTACTAACTAGCTGTTACTATAACTACATGGTGTTTCAGAGCTGTTCAGTACTAACTAGCTGTTACTATAACTACATGGTGTTTCAGAGCTGGTCAGTACTAACTAGCTGTTACTATAACTACATGGTGTTTCAGAGCTGTTCAGTACTAACTAGCTGTTACTATAACTAGATGGTGTTTCAGAGCTGTTCAGTACTAACTAGCTGTTACTATAACTACATGGTGTTTCAGAGCTGGTCAGTACTAACTAGCTGTTACTATAACTACATGGTGTTTCAGAGCTGGTCAGTGCTAACTAGCTGTTACTATAACTACATGGTGTTTCAGAGCTGTTCAGTACTAACTAGCTGTTACTATAACTACATGGTGTTTCAGAGCTGGTCAGTACTAACTAGCTGTTACTATAACTACATGGTGTTTCAGAGCTGGTCAGTACTAACTAGCTGTTACTATAACTACATGGTGTTTCAGAGCTGGTCAGTACTAACTAGCTGTTACTATCTGACTGTTACTATAACTACATGGTGTTTCAGAGCTGGTCAGTACTAACTAGCTGTTACTATCTGACTGTTACTATAACTACATGGTGTTTCAGAGCTGTTCAGTACTAACTAGTTGTTACTATAACTACATGGTGTTTCAGAGCTGGTCAGTACTAACTAGCTGTTACTATCTGACTGTTACTGTAACTACATGGTGTTTCAGAGCTGGTCAGTACTAACTAGCTGTTACTATAACTACATGGTGTTTCAGAGCTGGTCAGTACTAACTAGCTGTTACTATAACTACATGGTGTTTCAGAGCTGGTCAGTACTAACTAGCTGTTACTATCTGACTGTTTAACTACAGATGGCAGGAGTCTGACTCAGCTCTATGAAGCAGAATCATCCTCCTGTTTCTGACATGATAAATTATCCTCGTCCTCCCCCTCCTCCAGGAGTCGGGTCGTGAGACCCCCTCGTCCACCCAGGCCTCCAGCATCAACGGGACGGATGATGAGAAGATCTCCCACGGAGGACCGGAGACCGCAGCGCTGATGAGCGAGAACGACAAACTCAAGACCACTGTGGAACAGAGGTAAGGAGGGAGGGGGTGAGGTAAGGAGGGAGGGGGTGAGGTAAGGAGGGAGGGGGAGAGGTAAGGGGTAGGGGGAGAGGTCAGGAGGGAGAGGGAGAAGTAAGGAGGGAGGGGGAGAGGTAAAGGGAGAGGGGTAAAGGGAGAGGTAAGGAGGGAGGGGGAGGGGGAGAGGTAAGGAGGGAGGGGGAGGGGGAGAGGTAAGGAGGGAGGGGGAGGGGGAGAGGTAAGGAGGGAGGGGGAGAGGTAAGTTGGGAGGGGAAGGGGGAGAGGTAAGGAGGGAGAGGGAGAGGTAAGGAGGGAAGGGGAGAGGGAGAGGTAGGGGGAGAGGCAGGGAGGGGGAGTAGTAGGGGGAGAGGGAGGGAGGGGGAGGGGTAAGGGGAGAGGGGGAGGGGTAAGGGGAGAGGGGTAGGGGGAGAGGTCAGGAGGGAGAGGGAGAAGTAAGGAGGGAGGGGGAGAGTGAGAGGTAAGGAGGGAGGGGAGGGTAAGGAGGGAGGGTGAGGGAGGGGGAGAGGTAAGGAGGGAGGGGGAGAGGGAGAGGTAGGGGAGAGGTAAGGAGGGAGGGGTAGGGGGAGGGTAAGGAGGGAGGGGGAGAGGGAGAGGTAAAGGGAGAGGGGTAGGGGGAGAGGTAAGGAGGGAGGGGGAGAGGTAAGGAGGGAAAGGGAAAGGTAAGGAGGGAGGGGGAGGGGGAGAGGTAAGGAGGGAGGGGAAGGGGGAGAGGTAAAGAGGGAGAGGGAGAGGTAAGGAGGGAGGGGGAGAGGGAGAGGTAGGGGGAGAGGCAGGGAGGGGGAGTAGTAGGGGGAGAGGGAGGAAGGGGGAGGGGTAAGGGGAGAGGGGGAGGGGTAAGGGGAGAGGGGTAGGGGGAGAGGTCAGGAGGGAGAGGGAGAAGTAAGGAGGGAGGGGGAGAGTGAGAGGTAAGGAGGGAGGGGAGGGTAAGGAGGGAGGGTGAGGGAGGGGGAGAGGTAAGGAGGGAGGGGGAGAGGGAGAGGTAGGGGGAGGGTAAGGAGGGAGAGGGAGAGGTAAAGGGAGAGGGGTAGGGGGAGAGGTAAGGAGGGAGGGGGAGAGGTAAGGAGGGAAAGGGAAAGGTAAGGAGGGAGGGGGAGGGGGAGAGGTAAGGAGGGAGGGGGAGGGGGAGAGGTAAGGAGGGAGGGGGAGGGGGAGAGGTAAGGAGGGAGAGGTAATCAGGGAGGGGCAGGGGGAGAGGTATGGAGGGAGAGGTATGGGGGAGATAACAACAGACTCAAGACCACCGTGGAAAAGAGGTCAGTAAACATTTTAACACACATAATAGAACGTGGAGAACCCACAGAACATTGAGTTCAGGTGAACCTTAAAGACCTTCGTAGGTGGTGATAATGGCAGGCCATGTTTGAGGTTTTCCAGGTAGTTTACTCATCTCTGACAACATCAGCTTGCTGAAGAGAGATGGAAGGTATCAGCTTGCTGCAGAGAGATGGAAGGTATCAGCTTGCTGCAGAGAGATGGGAGGTATCAGCTTGCTGCAGAGAGATGGAAGGTATCAGTGCAGAGAGATGGAAGGTATCAGCTTGCTGCAGAGAGATGGAAGATATCAGCTTGCTGCAGAGAGAGGGAAGGTATCAGCTTGCTGCAGAGAGATGGAAGGTATCAGCTTGCTGCAGAGAGATGGAAGATATCAGCTTGCTGCAGAGAGAGGGAAGGTATCAGCTTGCTGCAGAGAGATGGGAGGTATCAGCTTGCTGCAGAGAGATGGAAGGTATCAGCTTGCTGCAGAGATATGGAAGGTATCAGTGCAGGGAGATGGAAGGTATCAGCTTGTTGCAGAGAGATGGAAGGTATCAGTGCAGGGAGATGGAATGTATCAGTGCAGAGAGATGGAAGGTATCAGTGCAGAGAGATGGAAGGTATCAGCTTGTTGCAGAGAGATGGAAGGTATCAGTGCAGAGAGATGGAAGGTATCAGCTTGCTGCAGAGAGATGGAAGGTATCAGCTTGCTGCAGAGAGATGGAAGGTATCAGCTTGCTGCAGAGAGATGGAAGGTATCAGTGCAGAGAGATGGAAGGTATCAGCTTGCTGCAGAGAGATGGAAGGTATCAGTGCAGAGAGATGGAAGGTATCAGCTTGCTGCAGAGAGATGGAAGGTATCAGCTGGCTGCAGAGAGATGGAAGGTATCAGCTTGCTGCAGAGAGATGGAAGGTATCAGCTTGCTGCAGAGAGATGGAAGGTATCAGCTTGCTGCAGAGAGATGGAAGGTATCAGCTGGCTGCAGAGAGATGGAAGGTATCAGCTTGCTGCAGAGAGATGGAAGGTATCAGCTTGCTGCAGAGAGATGGAAGGTATCAGCTTGCTGCAGAGAGATGGAAGGTATCAGCTTGTTGCAGAGAGATGGAAGGTATCAGCTTGCTGCAGAGAGATGGAAGGTATCAGCTTGCTGCAGAGAGATGGAAGGTATCAGCTTGCTGCAGAGAGATGGAAGGTATCAGCTTGCTGCAGAGAGATGGAAGGTATCAGCTGGCTGCAGAGAGATGGAAGGTATCAGCTTGCTGCAGAGAGATGGAAGGTATCAGTGCAGGGAGATGGAAGGTATCAATGCAGAGAGATGGGAGGTATCAGCTTGCTGCAGAGAGATGGAAGATATCAGTGCAGAGAGATGGAAGGTATCAGCTTGCTGCAGAGAGATGGAAGGTATCAGCTTGCTGCAGAGAGATGGAAGGTATCAGTGCAGGGAGATGGGAGGTATCAGCTTGCAGCAGAGAGATGGAAGGTATCAGCTTGCTGCAGAGAGATGGAAGGTATCAGCTTGCTGCAGAGAGATGGGAGGTATCAGCTTGCAGCAGAGAGATGGGAGGTATCAGCTTGCAGCAGAGAGATGGAAGGTATCAGCTTGCTGCAGAGAGATGGAAGGTATCAGCTTGCTGCAGAGAGATGGAAGGTATCAGTGCAGAGAGATGGAAGGTATCAGCTTGCTGCAGAGAGATGGGAGGTATCAGCTTGCAGCAGAGAGATGGAAGGTATCAGCTTGCTGCAGAGAGATGGAAGGTATCAGCTTGCTGCAGAGAGATGGAAGGTATCAGCTTGCTGCAGAGAGATGGAAGGTATCAGCTTGCTGCAGAGAGATGGAAGGTATCAGCTGGCTGCAGAGAGATGGAAGGTATCAGCTGGCTGCAGAGAGATGGAAGGTATCAGCTTGCTGCAGAGAGATGGGAGGTATCAGCTTGCTGCAGAGAGATGGAAGGTATCAGCTTGCTGCAGAGAGATGGAAGGTATCAGTGCAGAGAGATGGAAGGTATCAGCTTGCTGCAGAGAGATGGAAGGTATCAGCTTGCTGCAGAGAGATGGAAGGTATCAGCTTGCTGCAGAGAGATGGAAGGTATCAGTGCAGAGAGATGGAAGGTATCAGTGCAGAGAGATGGAAGGTATCAGCTTGCTGCAGAGAGATGGAAGGTATCAGCTTGCTGCAGAGAGATGGAAGGTATCAGCTTGCTGCAGAGAGATGGAAGGTATCAGTGCAGAGAGATGGAAGGTATCAGCTGGCTGCAGAGAGATGGAAGGTATCAGCTTGCTGCAGAGAGATGGGAGGTATCAGCTTGCTGCAGAGAGATGGAAGATATCAGTGCAGAGAGATGGAAGGTATCAGCTGGCTGCAGAGAGATGGAAGGTATCAGCTTGCTGCAGAGAGATGGAAGGTATCAGCTTGCTGCAGAGAGATGGAAGGTATCAGCTTGCTGCAGAGAGATGGAAGGTATCAGCTGGCTGCAGAGAGATGGAAGGTATCAGCTTGCTGCAGAGAGATGGAAGGTATCAGCTTGCTGCAGAGAGATGGAAGGTATCAGCTGGCTGCAGAGAGATGGAAGGTATCAGCTGGCTGCAGAGAGATGGAAGGTATCAGCTGGCTGCAGAGAGATGGAAGGTATCAGCTTGCTGCAGAGAGATGGGAGGTATCAGCTTGCTGCAGAGAGATGGAAGGTATCAGCTTGCTGCAGAGAGATGGAAGGTATCAGTGCAGAGAGATGGAAGGTATCAGCTTGCTGCAGAGAGATGGAAGGTATCAGCTTGCTGCAGAGAGATGGAAGGTATCAGCTTGCTGCAGAGAGATGGAAGGTATCAGTGCAGAGAGATGGAAGGTATCAGTGCAGAGAGATGGAAGGTATCAGTGCAGAGAGATGGAAGGTATCAGCTTGCTGCAGAGAGATGGAAGGTATCAGCTGGCTGCAGAGAGATGGAAGGTATCAGCTTGCTGCAGAGAGATGGAAGGTATCAGCTGGCTGCAGAGAGATGGAAGGTATCAGCTGGCTGCAGAGAGATGGAAGGTATCAGCTTGCTGCAGAGAGATGGGAGGTATCAGCTTGCTGCAGAGAGATGGAAGGTATCAGCTTGCTGCAGAGAGATGGAAGGTATCAGTGCAGAGAGATGGAAGGTATCAGCTTGCTGCAGAGAGATGGAAGGTATCAGCTTGCTGCAGAGAGATGGAAGGTATCAGCTTGCTGCAGAGAGATGGAAGGTATCAGCTTGCTGCAGAGAGATGGAAGGTATCAGTGCAGAGAGATGGAAGGTATCAGTGCAGAGAGATGGAAGGTATCAGTGCAGAGAGATGGAAGGTATCAGCTTGCTGCAGAGAGATGGAAGATATCAGTGCAGAGAGATGGAAGGTATCAGCTGGCTGCAGAGAGATGGAAGGTATCAGCTTGCTGCAGAGAGATGGAAGGTATCAGCTTGCTGCAGAGAGATGGAAGGTATCAGCTTGCTGCAGAGAGATGGAAGGTATCAGCTGGCTGCAGAGAGATGGAAGGTATCAGCTTGCTGCAGAGAGATGGAAGGTATCAGTGCAGAGAGATGGAAGGTATCAGCTGGCTGCAGAGAGATGGAAGGTATCAGCTTGCTGCAGAGAGATGGAAGGTATCAGCTTGCTGCAGAAAGATGGAAGGTATAAGTGCAGGGAGATGGAAGGTATCAATGCAGAGAGATGGGAGGTATCAGCTTGCTGCAGAGAGATGGAAGGTATCAGTGCAGAGAGATAGAAGGTATCAGTCCATGGACTACAGTCTGCTGAGAGCAGTGAAGAAAGATTGTGTTCAGTAAACCAACTGCCAGGGATCTGACACACCATGTTGTAGAATGTGGTGGTACGGGTTTGTCTGCATTCGTTAGTATGGAGCTAGATTTACCCCAACCAACCAGCCATGCACACTGAAAGAACCAGTCATGCACACTGACAGAACCAGTCATGCACACTGACAGAACCAGTCATGCACACTGACAGAACCAGTCATGCACACTGACAGAACTAGTCATGCACACTGACAGAACCAGCCATGCACTCTGAAAGAACCAGTCATGCACACTGACAGAACTAGTCATGCACACTGACAGAACCAGCCATGCACTCTGAAAGAACCAGCCATGCACTCTGAAAGAACCAGTCATGCACACTGACAGAACCAGTCATGCACACTGACAGAACCAGCCATGCACACTGAAAGAACCAGTCATGCACACTGAAAGAACCAGCCATGCACACTGAAAGAACCAGCCATGCACACTGACAGAACCAGCCATGCACACTCTGAAAGAACCAGCCATGCACACTGACAGAACCAGCCATGCACACTGAAAGAACCAGCCATGCACACTGAAAGAACCAGCCATGCACACTGAAAGAACCAGCCATGCACTCTGAAAGAACCAGCCATGCACACTGAAAGAACCAGTCATGCACACTGAAAGAACCAGCCATGCACACTGACAGAACCAGCCATGCACACTCTGAAAGAACCAGCCATGCACACTGACAGAACTAGTCATGCACACTGACAGAACTAGTCATGCACACTGACAGAACTAGTCATGCACACTGACAGAACCAGCCATGCACACTGAAAGAACCAGCCATGCACACTGAAAGAACCAGCCATGCACTCTGAAAGAACCAGCCATGCACACTGACAGAACCAGTCATGCACACTGAAAGAACCAGCCATGCACACTCTGAAAGAACCAGCCATGCACACTGAAAGAACCAGCCATGCACACTGAAAGAACCAGCCATGCACTCTGAAAGAACCAGTCATGCACACTGACAGAACCAGTCATGCACACTCTGAAAGAACCAGCCATGCACACTGAAAGAACCAGCCATGCACACTGACAGAACCAGCCATGCACACTCTGAAAGAACCAGCCATGCACACTGAAAGAACCAGTCATGCACACTGACAGAACCAGCCATGCACACTCTGAAAGAACCAGCCATGCACACTGACAGAACTAGTCATGCACACTGACAGAACTAGTCATGCACACTGACAGAACTAGTCATGCACACTGACAGAACCAGCCATGCACACTGAAAGAACCAGCCATGCACACTGACAGAACTAGTCATGCACACTGACAGAACTAGTCATGCACACTGACAGAACCAGCCATGCACACTGAAAGAACCAGTCATGCACACTGACAGAACCAGCCATGCACACTGAAAGAACCAGCCATGCACACTGACAGAACTAGTCATGCACACTGACAGAACCAGTCATGCACACTGAAAGAACCAGTCATGCACACTGAAAGAACCAGCCATGCACACTCTGAAAGAACCAGCCATGCACACTGACAGAACTAGTCATGCACACTGACAGAACTAGTCATGCACACTGACAGAACCAGCCATGCACACTGAAAGAACCAGTCATGCACACTGACAGAACCAGCCATGCACACTCTGAAAGAACCAGCCATGCACACTGACAGAACCAGCCATGCACACTCTGAAAGAACCAGCCATGCACACTGACAGAACCAGCCATGCACACTGAAAGAACCAGTCATGCACACTGAAAGAACCAGCCATGCACTCTGAAAGAACCAGCCATGCACTCTGAAAGAACCAGCCATGCACTCTGAAAGAACCAGCCATGCACACTGACAGAACCAGCCATGCACTCTGAAAGAACCAGCCATGCACTCTGAAAGAACCAGCCATGCACTCTGAAAGAACCAGCCATGCACACTGACAGAACCAGCCATGCACACTCTGAAAGAACCAGCCATGCACACTGACAGAACCAGCCATGCACACTGAAAGAACCAGTCATGCACACTGAAAGAACCAGCCATGCACTCTGAAAGAACCAGCCATGCACTCTGACAGAACCAGCCATGCACACTGAAAGAACCAGTCATGCACACTGAAAGAACCAGCCATGCACTCTGAAAGAACCAGCCATGCACTCTGAAAGAACCAGCCATGCACTCTGACAGAACCAGCCATGCACTCTGAAAGAACCAGCCATGCACTCTGAAAGAACCAGCCATGCACTCTGAAAGAACCAGCCATGCACTCTGACAGAACCAGCCATGCACACACTGACAGAACCAGCCATGCACTCTGAAAGAACCAGCCATGCACTCTGAAAGAACCAGCCATGCACTCTGAAAGAACCAGCCATGCACACTGAAAGAACCAGCCATGCACACTGACAGAACCAGCCATGCACACTGACAGAACCAGCCATGCACTCTGAAAGAACCAGCCATGCACACTGACAGAACCAGCCATGCACACTGACAGAACCAGCCATGCACACTCTGAAAGAACCAGCCATGCACACTGACAGAACCAGCCATGCACTCTGAAAGAACCAGCCATGCACACTGACAGAACCAGCCATGCACACTCTGAAAGAACCAGCCATGCACACTGACAGAACCAGCCATGCACTCTGAAAGAACCAGCCATGCACTCTGAAAGAACCAGCCATGCACTCTGAAAGAACCAGCCATGCACTCTGAAAGAACCAGCCATGCACTCTGAAAGAACCAGCCATGCACTCTGAAAGAACCAGCCATGCACTCTGAAAGAACCAGCCATGCACACTGAAAGAACCATGCGACTTCTTTATATGCATATTGGTAGGTTTTGACCCTAAATTACTTTGAAAACATTAATCTATCTCTCCTCCCACTCTCTCTCCCTCTCTTCTCTTCTCCCTCCCTCTCCATCTCTCTCTCTGCCTCTCTCTTCTCTTCTCTCTCCATCTCTCTCTCTCTCTTCTCTCTCTCTCTCTTCTCGATCTCTCTTTCTTCTCTTTCTCTCTCTCTCTCTCCTCTCTCTCTTCTCTTCTCTCTCTTCTCCCTCTCTCTTCTCCCTCTCTCTCTTTCTTCTCTTTCTCTCTCTCTCTTCTCTTCTCTCTCTCTTCTCTTTCTCTCTCTCTCCCCCCAGTAACACCAATGCTAAGAAGTTGGAGACAGAACTCCAGACTCTACGGGACAGTAATGCTCGGCTGGTAGACGCGCTAACGGAGTCCTCCGCTAACGTAGAGATCTGGAAGAAACAACTCAACACCTGCAAGGAGGAGAGCGACACGCTGAGGGAAAAGGTACTATAGAGGAGCCTACGTAGAGCTGTCTATATAGATACTATAGAGGAGCCTACGTAGAGCTGTCTATATAGACACTATAGAGGAACCTACGTAGAGCTGTCTATATAGACACTATAGAGGACCCTACTTAGAGCTATCTACATAGACACTATAGAGGACCCTACGTAGAGCTGTCTATATAGACACTATAGAGGGACCTACGTAGAGCTGTCTATATAGACACTATAGAGGACCCTACGTAGAGCTGTCTATATAGACACTATAGAGGACCCTACGTAGAGCTGTCTATATAGACACTATAGAGGACCCTACGTAGAGCTGTCTATATAGACACTATAGAGGACCCTACGTAGAGCTGTCTATATAGGGACACTATAGAGGACCCTACGTAGAGCTGTCTATATAGGGACACTATAGAGGACTCTACGTAGAGCTGTCTATATAGGGACACTATAGAGGACTCTACATAGAGCTATCTACGTAGACACTATAGAGGACCCTACATAGCTCTATCTACATAGCTCTATGTAGGGTCCTCTATAGTGTGTCTATGTAGATAGCTCTATGTAGGGTCCTCTATAGTGTGTCTATGTAGATAGCTCTATGTAGGGTCCTCTATAGTGTGTCTCTGTAGATAGCTCTATGTAGGGTCCTCTATAGTGTCTATCTACATAGTCACCCTATAGAGGACCCTACATAGAGCTATTTATATAGCTGTCTAGAGACAAATTGTAGTAAGGGGTTGAGAACCATGAGCCTCCCAGGTTTTGTATTGAAGTCAATGTAGCCAGAGGAGGATAGAAGCTAGCTGTCCTCCGGCTACACCATGGTGCTACTCTACAGAGTGCTGTTGAGACTACTGTAGAAAATTGTGTGTTTTAATCAGTTATTTGGTGACCTGAATATATTTACTATAGTTTTATCTAAAAAGGATAATGTTTTGTAATGTTTTACTCATTTTATTTGTATGAAATTCACTGAGTAGGATGAGGAGCCTCCACTGATATACATATCAATCCAGAAAATGATCCTGCTGATATCAGGGGAGGGTTCTAAGAGTTCCTAACAAGGGTCTCTCCTCCTGCTCCTCTCTCTCCTCCTGCTCCTCTCTCTCCTCCTACTCCTCTCGCTCCTCCTGCTCCTCCTCCTCCTCTCTCCACCACTTGCTCCTCTCTCTCCTTCTGCTCCTCTCTCCTCCTACTCTCTCTCTCTGCTCCTCCTCCTCCTCTCTCTCCTCCTCCTCCTCTCTCCACCACTTGCTCCTCTCTCTCCTCCTGCTCCTCTCTCTTCTTGCTCCTCTCTCATCTCCTCCTCCGCTCTCCTCCTGCTCTATATCTCCTGCTCCTCTCTCTCCTGTAGATAGCAGAGTTGGAGTCTCAGTGTGAAAAGGCCAATGTGGAGAAGGAGAGGAACTCTAAGCTGACTGTACGAGTTCAGGAGCTGGAGACGGAGCTGCAGGACAAGGAACAGGTGGACACACACACACACACAGGATCACTTATGCGCTCACACACACAAAACTCCTACAGACACACACACAGTCTCATATGACTAGCTTGTAGTTTTGCTGACAGACTATATGCAAATATAACCCCATTATCCCTAAGGGACATGTTAACTCTCTCTCTCTCCCCCTCTACCTCTCCCTCTCTACCTATCTATTTCCCACTCTCTCTCTCCACCCCTCCCCTCTACCTGTCTCTCTCCCCTCTACCTGTCTCTCTCCCCCTCTACCTGTCTCTTTCCCCCTCTACCTGTCTCTCTCCCCCCTCTCTCTCTCCCCCTCTACCTGTCTCTTTCCCACTCTACCTGTCTCTTTCCCCCTCTACCTGTCTCTTTCCCACTCTCTCTCTCTCCCTCTCTACCTGTCTCTTTCCCACTCTCTCTCTCCCCCTCTACCTGTCTCTCTCCCCCTCTACCTGTCTCTTTCCCCCTCTACCTGTCTCTCCCCCTCTACATGTCTCTTTCCCCCTCTACCTGTCTCTCCCTCTCTACCTATCTCTTTCCCACTCTCTCTCCCTATCTCTTTCCCACTCTCTCTCTCCCCCTCTCTCTCTCCCTCTCTACCTATCTCTTTCCCACTCTCTCTCCCCCTCTTTCTCCACCCCTTCTCTCTACCTTTCTCTGTCCCTAAGGAGGGGATTATTATCCAATAGAAGGTGGATATTGTTGTGGGACCTTTGATGTCAGAACAATTATCTGCTGAAGTATTACTCTCTCTCTTCCTCCGGTCTCTCTCTCTCAGCTCTCAGCTCTCTCTCTCTCTCTCAGCTCTCAGCTCTCTCTCTCTCTCTCAGCTCTCTCTCAGCTCTCTCTCTCGCTCTCTCAGCTCTCTCTCAGCTCTCTCTCAGCTCTCTCTCAGCTCTCTCTCTCTCTCTCTCTCTCTCTCTCAGCTCTCTCTCAGCTCTCTCAGCTCTCTCAGCTCTCTCTCTCTCTCAGCTCTCTCAGCTCTCTCTCAGCTCTCTCTCAGCTCTCTCTCTCTCTCTCTCTCCCTCAGCTCTCTCAGCTCTCTCTCAGCTCTCTCAGCTCTCTCTCAGCTCTCTCTCAGCTCTCTCTCAGCTCTCTCTCTCTCTCTCTCTCTCTCTCCCTCAGCTCTCTCAGCTCTCTCTCAGCTCTCTCTCTCTCTCAGCGCTCTCTCTCTCTCTCTCAGCGCTCTCTCTCTCTCAGCTCTCTCCCTCAGCTCTCCCTCAGCTCTCTCTCAGCTCTCTCTCAGCTCTCTCAGCTCTCTCTCAGCTCTCTCTCAGCTCTCTTTCAGCTCTCTCTCAGCTCTCTCTCAGCTCTCTCAGCTCTCTCTCAGCTCTCTCTCTCGCTCTCTCGCTCTCTCGCTCTCTCAGCTTTCTCTCAGCTCTCTCAGCTCTCTCTCAGCTCTCTCTCAGCTTTCTCTGTCTCTATCAGCTCTCTCTCAGCTCTCTCTCAGCTCTCTCTCTCTCTCCCTCAGCTCTCTCAGCTCTCTCTCAGCTCTCTCTCAGCTCTCTCTCTCAGCTCTCTCTCAGCTCTCTCTCTCAGCTCTCTCTCTCTCTCTCCCTCAGCTCTCCCTCAGCTCTCCCTCAGCTCTCCCTCAGCTCTCCCTCAGCTCTCCCTCAGCTCTCCCTCAGCTCTCTCTCAGCTCTCTCAGCTCTCTCAACTCCCTCAGCTCTCTCTCAGCTCTCTCTCAGCTCTCTCTCTCTCTCTCTCAGCTCTCTCTCAGCTCTCTCTCTCTCTCTCTCCCTCAGCTCTCTCAGCTCTCTCAGCTCTCCCTCAGCTCTCTCAGCTCTCTCAGCTCTCTTTCAGCTCTCTCTCAGCTCTCTCTCTCTCTCTCTCAGCTCTCTCTCTCTCTCTCTCAGCTCTCTCTCTCAGCTCTCTCAGCTCTCTCTCAGCTCTCTCTCAGCTCTCTCTCAGCTCTCTCTCTCTCTCTCAGCTCTCTCTCTCTCTCTCTCTCTCAGCTCTCTCTCTCTCTCTCTCTCCCTCAGCTCTCCCTCAGCTCTCCCTCAGCTCTCCCTCAGCTCTCCCTCAGCTCTCTCTCAGCTCTCCCTCAGCTCTCTCTCAGCTCTCTCTCAGCTCCCTCAGCTCTCTCTCAGCTCTCTCTCAGCTCTCTCTCAGCTCTCTCTCTCTCAGCTCTCTCTCAGCTCTTTCTCTCTCTCTCCCTCAGCTCTCTCAGCTCTCCCTCAGCTCTCCCTCAGCTCTCTCAGCTCTCTCAGCTCTCTCTCAGCTCTCTCTCAGCTCTCTCTCAGCTCTCTCAGCTCTCTCAGCTCTCTCTCAGCTCTCTCTCAGCTCTCTCTCAGCTCTCTCTCAGCTCTCTCTCAGCTCTCTCAGCTCTCTCTCAGCTCTCTCAGCTCTCAATTCAATTTCAGTTCAAAGGAATTTATTGGCATGACTTATGATTTATTGGCACTCTCTCTCTTTCTCTCTCTGTCTCTCTCTCTCTCGCTCTTTCTCTCTCTCTTTCTTTATCTTTCTCTCTCTCTCTCTCCTCTCTCTCTCTCTCCTCTCTCTGTGTGTAATGTCACATCAATACCAAGTATCCATCAGTTTATAGGTCTTCTATCTTATTGTTGAAGAACACTCAGAGAAAAGGGGGAAAAATGGGTATTATTCCTAATATTTCCTGCGTATAGAAAATGTCTCTGGTAGTGTCAGCTCTGACTCTATACCTGGTGTTATATCAGACCATGTTAATAATGTTACTGTAGTCATTCTAAATGATACCAGGAACCCCAGGCACTGGGTCTGACTCTATACCCGGTCATTCTACATGATACCAGGAACCCCAGGCACTGGGTCTGACTCTATACCCGGTCATTCTAAATGATACCAGGAACCCCAGGCACTGGGTCTGCCAGTAACATCGTCCCCATGTCACTTCTGACCAGCTGCCAAGCAACTGCGGCCCCAAGATGGCTGGTTTCTACGCACCCTGACAGTCATTCCAGTTCGTCCCAATGGGGCTTTGAGCCGGCATGGCCGCGGTGATGGATCAATACTGATTCTGCCTGCAGACACATTTCATTAGCTGGAACCATGTTTCCATCCACAGTTATGCCAGTAAAGAGTCACACTGTATATAAAACGCTGTGATGGAAATAGGACATTTGGGGAACGATTGTATAAATGCAGACAAATCATTTGTTCATTGGATCTTTTAGGTGGGATCTTTCTGTGTCTATAAAATGAATGGAGGTGGAAACGCCTTTATATAATAACCATCATAATAACCATCAGAATAACCATCAGAATAACCATCAGAATAACCATCAGAATAAAATAATAACCATCAGAATAATAATAACCATCATAATAACCATCAGAATAACCATCAGAATAACCATCAGAATAAAATAATAACCATCAGAATAACCATCATAATAACCATCAGAATAACCATCATAATAACCATCATAATAACCATCAGAATAACCATCATAATAAAATAATAACCATCAGAATAACCATCAGAATAACCATCAGAATAACCATCAGAATAACCATCAGAATAACCATCAGAATAATAATAACCATCAGAATAACCATCAGAATAACCATCAGAATAACCATCATAAAAACCATCAGAATAACCATCAGAATAACCATCATAATAACCATCATAATAACCATCAGAATAACCATCATAATAATAATAACCATCAGAATAACCATCAGAATAAAATAATAACCATCAGAATAACCATCATAATGATGATGATAATAATAATAATAATAATAATAATAATAATAATAATAATAATAATAATAATAATAATAATAATAATAATAATAATAATAATAATAATAACAATAATAATAACTAATAATAATAATAATAATAATAATAATAATAACCATAATAACCAGCAGAATAATAATAATAACCATAATTTTGAAGTAAACTTGGGAGTCTCACGCCACGATATGGTGTGTGGTCCTCCCACTACGACCCGGGAAACGGCACAGTTTACTAGGCTACAGATTAAATGACTTCACAGTTTACTAAACCACAGATTAAATGACTTCACAGTTTACTAGACTACAGATTAAATGATTTCACAGTTTACTAGGCTACAGATTAAATGACTTCACAGTTTACTAGGCTACAGATTAAATGACTTGCAGCATGATGAATTTCACAGGTTGGTGACAGTAGACAGTGATGGTTCTTTCCAATAAATATTGAGGGTGAGATGATGGTTGATGCTTTGTCATTGCAGTTTCACAAATAAAAAATATTCTGTCTCTCCTCCATAATAACGTCATCATGTAGACTAGCCTCCCTGTATCTGCCTGCTATTGGCTGCGACATGGAAATGTTTAGGTTGCACTACGTCGTCACGCACTGATCTTTATCGGCACCAAGTCAGTTTGCTGGGAAAAATGTGCATATTTTCATTATTAATATTCTCATGAAAACATGTCACCAAATGGATGGAAACTGCTCTTTCTACCCCCCCCCCCCCCCCCCTGACCTGTCTGGTTTCTCTCACCCTCTCTTTCTACCCCCCCTCCCCCAGACCTGTCTGGTTTCTCTCCCCCTCCCTGCCCCGGATCCCTCTAATCTCCCACTCTAGAGCTGATGGTCTGTCTGGTTTCTGTCTCTTGGTCACTCCCTCTCTTGTTCTTGCTCTTTCTCTCCACCCTACTCTCTCTCTCTCTGTATCTTCCTCTCTCTCTCTCTCTCTCTCCACCCTACTCTCTCTCTCTCTCTCTCTCTCTCTCTCCACCCTACTCTCTCTCTCTCTCTCTCTCTCTCTCTCGCTCTGTCTCCCTCCCTCTTGCTCTCTCTGTCTGTCTCTGTCTCTCTGTCTCCCTCCCTCTTGCTCTCTCTCTCTCTCTCTCTTCAAAATCAAATCAAATCAAATGTATTTATATAGCCTTTCGTACATCAGCTGATATCTCAAAGTGCTGTACAGAAACCCAGCCTAAAACCCCAAACAGCAAGCAATGCAGGTGTAGAAGCACGGTGGCTAGGAAAAACTCCCTAGAAAGGCCAAAACCTAGGAAGAAACCTAGAGAGGAACCAGGCTATGTGGGGTGGCCAGTCCTCTTCTGGCTGTGCTGGGTGGAGATTATAACAGAACATGGCCATGCTCTCTCCCTCTGTCTCCCTCTCTCTCTCCCTCCCTCCCCGGTGGCAGGGGTTTCAGCATGTTTCCCTGACATGCTCTAGACAGGGGGTTTATTCAGCCGTGTGTGTGTGTGACTATTAGAAACCAATTGGTTTGGGCAGTGAATCACCCTGACAAAGACTTTAAAGCTGAAACCAGTTTTGATTTACACCTTGGATTTACTTCCTTCTGTTGATCCTGTTTTCATCATCATTTCATGAACCCTGGTTGAACTGAGAGGTACAGCGAATGACAGAGAGACGGCGACGGAGCCTGTCTGATGCACACACACACACACACACACACACACACACACACACACACACACACACACACACAGCCCAGGTGCTTTTGCTGTAATTGGGTCCTTTCCTCTGTGTCCTGCTGGGTCAGATGAACAGTCTGACAGATCAGACTCCTGCTAAGTGGTCTCCTCTCTCTCTCTCTCTCTGAATGGAGAGATGATTATGCTAACCAGGAGTGGCTGTGATGATGTCTCTAGGTTGGTGTAGTTCCTCTCTCTCTCTCTCTCTCTCTCTGAATGGAGAGATGATTATGCTAACCAGGAGTGGCTGTGATGATGTCTCTAGGGTGGTGTAGTTCCTCTCTCTCTCTCTCTCTGAATGGAGAGATGATTATGCTAACCAGGAGTGGCTGTGATGATGTCTCTAGGGTGGTGTAGTTCCTCTCTCTGAATGGAGAGATGATTATGCTAACCAGGAGTGGCTGTGATGATGTCTCTAGGTTGGTGTAGTTCCTCTCTCTCTCTCTGAATGGAGAGATAATTATGCTAACCAGGAGTGGCTGTGATGATGTCTCTAGGGTGGTGTAGTTCCTCTCTCTGAATGGAGAGATGATTATGCTAACCAGGAGTGGCTGTGATGATGTCTCTAGGTTGGTGTAGTTCCTCTCTCTCTCTCTCTCTCTCTCTGAATGGAGAGATGATTATGCTAACCAGGAGTGGCTGTGATGATGTCTCTAGGGTGGTGTAGTTCCTCTCTCTCTCTCTGAATGGAGAGATGATTATGCTAACCAGGAGTGGCTATGATGATGTCTCTAGGGTGGTGTAGTTCCTCTCTCTCTCTCTGAATGGAGAGATAATTATGCTAACCAGGAGTGGCTGTGATGATGTCTCTAGGGTGGTGTAGTTCCTCTCTCTGAATGGAGAGATGATTATGCTAACCAGGAGTGGCTGTGATGATGTCTCTAGGGTGGTGTAGTTCCTCTCTCTGAATGGAGAGATGATTATGCTAACCAGGAGTGGCTGTGATGATGTCTCTAGGGTGGTGTAGTTCCTCTCTCTCTCTCTGAATGGAGAGATGATTATGCTAACCAGGAGTGGCTGTGATGATGTCTCTAGGGTGGTGTAGTTCCTCTCTCTCTCTCTCTCTGAATGGAGAGATGATTATGCTAACCGGGAGTGGCTGTGATGATGTCTCTAGGGTGGTGTAGTTCCTCTCTCTCTCTCTCTCTCTCTCTCTGAATGGAGAGATGATTATGCTAACCAGGAGTGGCTGTGAAGATGTCTCTAGGGTGGTGTCATTCCTCTCTCTCTCTCTCTGAATGGAGAGATGATGTCTCTAGGGTGGTGTAGTTCCTCTCTCTCTCTCTCTCTCTCTCTGAATGGAGAGATGATTATGCTAACCAGGAGTGGCTGTGATGATGTCTCTAGGGTGGTGTAGTACCTCTCTCTCTCTCTCTCTCTCTCTGAATGGAGAGATGATTATGCTAACCAGGAGTGGCTGTAATGATGTCTCTAGGGTGGTGTAGTTTCTCTCTCTCTCTCTCTCTCTCTGAATGGAGAGATGATTAACCAGGAGTGGCTGTGATGATGTCTCTAGGGTGGTGTAGTTCCTCTCTCTATCTCTCTCTGAATGGAGAGATGATTAACCAGGAGTGGCTGTGATGATGTCTCTAGGGTGGTGTCGTCCTGTAAAGACAGGAGATGACATCATGATTACTCTGAGAAATAATATGTAATCTTCACAGCTAGTTTAGAAGCATCATGATAGTCTGTAATCTTCACAGCTAGTTTAGAAGCATCATGATAGTCTGTAATCTTCACAGCTAGTTTAGAAGCATCATGATAGTCTGTAATCTTCACAGCTAGTTTAGAAGCATCATGATAGTCTGTAATCTTCACAGCTAGTTTAGAAGCATCATGATAGTCTGTAATCTTCACAGCTCATTTAGAAGCATCATGATAGTCTGTAATCTTCACGGCTAGTTTAGAAGCATCACGCTAGTCTGTAATCTATAATTTAGCCCAAACAACTACCTCTTCCCCTACTGTATTTATTTATTTTGCTCCTTTGCACCCCAGTATTTCTATCTCTACTTTGCACATTCTTCCACTGCAAATCTACCATTCCAGTGTTTTACTTGCTATATTGTATTTACCTTGCCACCATGGCCTTTTTTTTGCCTTTACCTCCCCTTATCTCACCTCATTTGCTCACATCGTATATAGACTTATTTTTCTACTGTATTATTGACTGTATGTTTGTTTAACTGTTGTTTGTGTTGCGCTGCTTTGCTTTATCTTGGCCAGGTCGGGTGGCGGAGGCAGGGGGGTCGGGTGGCGGAGGCAGGGGGGTCGGGTGGCGGAGGCAGGGGGGTCGGGTGGCGGAGGCAGGGGGGGTCGGGTGGCGGAGGCAGGGGGGTCGGGTGGCGGAGGCAGGGGGGTGGAGGGCTGAGACGGGGTGGAGGGGTTGGGGGTACAGTAGAACTGTTGAGGACTAAGGTACAGTAGAACTGTTGAGGACTGAGGTACAGTAGGACTGATGAGGACTGAGGTACAGTAGGACTGATGAGGACTGAGGTACAGTAGGACTGATGAGGACTGAGGTACAGTAGGACTGATGAGGACTGAGGTACAGGAGGACTGAGGTACAGGAGGACTGATGAGGACTGAGGTACAGGAGGACTGATGAGGACTGAGGTACAGTAGGACTGAGGAGGACTGAGGTACAGTAGGACTGATGAGGAGTGAGGTACAGTAGGACTGATGAGGAGTGAGGTACAGTAGGACTGAGGTACAGTAGGACTGAGGTACAGGAGGACTGGGGTACAGTAGAACTGATGAGGACTGAGGTACAGGAGGTCTGATGAGGACTGAGGTACAGTAGGACTGATGAGGACTGAGGTACAGGAGGTCTGATGAGGACTGAGGTACAGGAGGACTGATGAGGACTGAGGTACAGGAGGACTGATGAGGACTGATGAGGAAAGGTACAGTAGGACTGATGAGGACTGAGGTACAGGAGGACTGATGAGGACTGAGGTACAGGAGGACTGATGAGGACTGAGGTACAGTAGGACTGACGAGGATATTAATATGTGATGTGTGTTCCTTCCAGGAACTGGAGAACCTGAGGAAGCAAGCAGAGATCATCCCTCAACTCATGGCAGAGTGTGAGAGCATCACAGAGAAACTACAGGTACTTGAAGCCTAACCCATACACCCTAAACACTAACCCCTCAACTCATGGCAGAGTGTGAGCGCATCACAGAGAAACTACAGGCACTTGAAGCCAATAAGCTGGAACTGTGAGTCTCTCTCTCTCACTCACTCGCTCACTCGCTCACTCGCTCACTCTCTCACTCTCTCACTCTCTCTCTCTCTCACTCTCTCTCTCTCTCTCTCTCTCACTCTCACTCTCACACACACACACACACACACACACACACACACACACACACACACACACACACACACACACACACACACACACACACACACACACACACACAGACAGCAGATCCAGATTGTTCCATTACATTATACACACACACACCTCTTGTTTGTTGTCAGTGTTCATTGAGTCTCTAACAGTTATTGTTACTGGGTTTATTCTGAATATTCCACATGGTTCTGTATGAATAACAGGTCCATTCGTGTTCTATTTACAACTATGATGAGGATGCTGTATATCATGTTCAATGGTTGCTGTGATCCACACTGTTATTAACATGTTGTATTGTCTCCTAGAGAATAGACTGGAGTGGAGAGTTACATTCTCAACAATGGAGACTAGTTGGATCACAGTTCTGTTGGATCACAGTTCTATTTAATCACAGTTCTATTGAATCACAGTTCTGTTGAATCACAGTTCTATTTAATCACAGTTCTATTTGAATCACAGTTCTATTTGAATCACAGTTCTATTTGAATCACAGTTCTATTGAATCACAGTTCTATTGAATCACAGTTCTATTTGAATCACAGTTCTGTTGGATCACAGTTCTGTTGGATCACAGTTCTATTTAATCACAGTTCTATTGAATCACAGTTCTGTTGAATCACAGTTCTGTTGGATCACAGTTCTATTTAATCACAGTTCTGTTGGATCACAGTTCCATTTGAATCACAGTTCTATTTGAATCACAGTTCTATTGAATCACAGTTCTATTGAATCACAGTTCTATTTGAATCACAGTTATATTTGAATCACAGTTCTATTTGAATCACAGTTCTATTGAATCACAGTTCTATTGAATCACAGTTCTATTTGAATCACAGTTCTGTTTGAATCACAGTTCCATTTGAATCACAGTTCTATTTGAATCACAGTTCTATTGAATCACAGTTCTATTGAATCACAGTTCTATTGAATCACAGTTCTGTTGAATCACAGTTCTGTTGGATCACAGTTCTATTTAATCACAGTTCTGTTGGATCACAGTTCCATTTGAATCACAGTTCTATTTGAATCACAGTTCTATTGAATCACAGTTCTATTGAATCACAGTTCTATTTGAATCACAGTTATATTTGAATCACAGTTCTATTTGAATCACAGTTCTATTGAATCACAGTTCTATTGAATCACAGTTCTATTTGAATCACAGTTCTGTTTGAATCACAGTTCCATTTGAATCACAGTTCTATTTGAATCACAGTTCTATTGAATCACAGTTCTATTGAATCACAGTTCTATTTGAATCACAGTTTTGTTTGAATCACAGTTCCATTTGAATCACAGTTCTATTTGAATCACAGTTCTATTGAATCACAGTTCTATTGAATCACAGTTCTATTTGAATCACAGTTCTATTTGAATCACAGTTCTATTTGAATCACAGTTCTATTTGAATCACAGTTCTATTTGAATCACAGTTCTATTTGAATCACAGTTCTGTTTGAATCACAGTTCTATTGAATCACAGTTCTATTTGAATCACAGTTCTGTTTGAATCACAGTTCCATTTGAATCACAGTTCTATTTGAATCACAGTTCTATTGAATCACAGTTCTATTGAATCACAGTTCTATTTGAATCACAGTTCTATTTGAATCACAGTTCTATTTGAATCACAGTTCTGTTTGAATCACAGTTCTATTTGAATCACAGTTCTATTTGAATCACAGTTCTATTTGAATCACAGTTCTATTGAATCACAGTATTGTAATTACAGATCTCTCCTCTTGAATATGAAGAACATTCTTCTCATAAAGACATGGGATGTAACCCAAATGGCAACCTATTCCCTTTATAGTTTTTTATAGTATTGGGGCGGCAGGGTAGACTAGTGGTTAGAGTGGAGGGGCGGCAGGGTATCCTAGTGGTTAGAGTGGAGGGGCGGCAGGGTAGCCTAGTGGTTAGAGTGGAGGGGCGGCAGGGTAGCCTAGTGGTTAGAGTGGAGGGGCGGCAGGGTAGCCTAGTGGTTAGAGTGGAGGGGCGGCATGGTAGCCTAGTGGTTAGAGTGGAGGGGCGGCAGGGTAGCCTAGTGGTTAGAGTGGAGGGGCGGCAGGGTAGCCTAGTAGTTAGAGTGGAGGGGCGGCAGGGTAGCCTAGTGGTTAGAGTGGAGGGGCGGCAGGGTAGCCTAGTGGTTAGAGCATTGGACTAGTAACCAGCAGGTAGCCTAGTGGTTAGAGTGGAGGGGTGGCAGGGTAGCCTAGTGGTTAGAGTGGAGGGGCGGCAGGGTAGCCTAGTGGTTAGAGTGGAGGGGCGGCAGGGTAGCCTAGTGGTTAGAGTGGAGGGGCGGCAGGGTAGCCTAGTGGTTAGAGCATTGGACTAGTAACCAGCAGGTAGCCTAGTGGTTAGAGTGGAGGGGCGGCAGGGTAGCCTAGTGGTTAGAGTGGAGGGGCGGCAGGGTAGCCTAGTGGTTAGAGTGGAGGGGCGGCAGGGTAGCCTAGTGGTTAGAGTGGAGGGGCGGCAGGGTAGCCTAGTGGTTAGAGTGGAGGGGCGGCAGGGTAGCCTAGTGGTTAGAGTGGAGGGGCGGCAGGGTAGCCTAGTGGTTAGAGTGGAGGGGCGGCAGGGGCGGCAGGGTAGCCTAGTAGTTAGAGTGGAGGGGCGGCAGGGTAGCCTAGTGGTTAGAGCATTGGACTAGTAACCAGCAGGTAGCCTAGTGGTTAGAGCATTGGACTAGTAACCAGAAGGTAGCCTAGTGGTTAGAGCATTGGACTAGTAACCAGCAGGTAGCCTAGTGGTTAGAGCATTGGACTAGTAACAAGCAGGTAGCCTAGTGGTTAGAGCATTGGACTAGTAACCAGCAGGTAGCCTAGTGGTTAGAGCATTGGACTAGTAACCAGCAGGTAGCCTAGTGGTTAGAGCATTGGACTAGTAACCAGCAGGTAGCCTAGTGGTTAGAGCATTGGACTAGTAACCAGCAGGTAGCCTAGTGGTTAGAGCATTGGACTAGTAACCAGAAGGTAGCCTAGTGGTTAGAGCATTGGACTAGTAACCAGCAGGTAGCCTAGTGGTTAGAGCATTGGACTAGTAACCAGCAGGTAGCCTAGTGGTTAGAGCATTGGACTAGTAACCGGAAGGTAGCCTAGTGGTTAGAGCATTGGACTAGTAACCAGCAGGTAGCCTAGTGGTTAGAGCATTGGACTAGTAACCGGAAGGTAGCCTAGTGGTTAGAGCATTGGACTAGTAACCAGCAGGTAGCCTAGTGGTTAGAGCATTGGACTAGTAACCGGAAGGTAGCCTAGTGGTTAGAGCATTGGACTAGTAACCAGCAGGTAGCCTAGTGGTTAGAGCATTGGACTAGTAACCGGAAGGTAGCCTAGTGGTTAGAGCATTGGACTAGTAACCGGAAGGTTGCCTAGTGGTTAGAGCATTGGACTAGTAACAGGAAGGTAGCCTAGTGGTTAGAGCATTGGACTAGTAACCGGAAGGTAGCCTAGTGGTTAGAGCATTGGACTAGTAACCGAAAGGTTGCAAGTTCAAACCTGAACAGGGAGTTAACCCGCTGTTCCTAGACCGTCATTGAAAATAAGACTGTCATGCCTAGTTAAATAAAGATTTTTTATAATATAAATTATAAATAAAATAGTGCACTACTTTAGTCCAGACCCCTATGGGCCGTGGTCAAAAGGAGTGCACTATAAAGGGTGCCTTAGCAGAAACAGCTGAAGATGTCAGATATTGGTAATGGCTGGATGGGAGAGATCCAATGGCATGTTGACAGATATTGGTAATGGCTGGATGGGAGAGATCCAACAGCATGTTGACAGCATGTTGACAGATATTGGTTATGGCTGGCTGGGAGAGATCCATCAGCATGTTGACAGCATGTTGACAGATATTGGTTATGGCTGGCTGGGAGGGATCCAACAGCATGTTGACAGATATTGGTTATGGCTGGCTGGGAGGGATCCAACAGCATGTTGACAGATAGGAAACTATGTATCGGTAGTGACAAGGTAACGTGTTTCTGAATGAGATGTGAAACTGTATGTATCGGTAGTGACAGGGTAACGTGTTTCTGAATGAGATGTGAAACTCTATGTATCGGTAGTGACAAGGTAACGTGTTTCTGAATGAGATGTGAAACTGTATGTGTCGGTAGTGACAAGGTAACATGTTTCTGAATGAGATGTGAAACTGTATGTATCGGTAGTGACAAGGTAACATGTTTCTGAATGAGATGTGAAACTCTATGTATCGGTAGTGATGCCATGTGGATAGTAGCTGTGTTGTTGTGGTTCTGATGTGATCTATGTATCAGTAGTGATGCCATGTGGATAGTAGCTGTGTTGTTGTTGTTCTGATGTGATCTCTATGTATCGGTAGTGATGCCATGTGGATAGTAGCTGTGTTGTTGTGGTTCTGATGTGATCTATGTGTCGGTAGTGATGCCATGTGGATAGTAGCTGTGTTGTTGTGGTTCTGATGTGATCTATGTATCGGTAGTGATGCCATGTGGATAGTAGCTGTGTTGTTGTGGTTCTGATGTGATCTATGTGTCGGTAGTGATGCCGTGTGGATAGTAGCTGTGTTGTTGTGGTTCTGATGTGATCTATGTGTCGGTAGTGATGCCATGTGGATAGTAGCTGTGTTGTTGTGGTTCTGATGTGATCTATGTGAGTAGTGAAGCTATATCAGTAATGATGATGATAGATAGATTTTGTTGTTGACTCACCTCCCTCGATCATCTGACAGCCTCACAGCGTATTTCCTCAGCCAAGCTGTCATCGGTGCGGTGCCATGTAGACCGACCATGGAGGGGAATAAAACCAACAATGACATGCCTCAAATTCTTCAGCTTCAGGTCCAACCCGGCTAGATAGAGTAGGGAGGGGAATAAAACCAACAATGACTTGGCTCTGATGCCTCCTCTCCCTTTAGACACAATGGACACAATCAGAGAACCCCTCAGCAAGCTATTAGACATAGACTCAAATAGCACTGACATTCCTGTTCAAAGCAATATTCACTAGTGGTTGTCATGACAGAATAGCTCAGAACAACACTGAGCAGCGCAGAATGCGCTTCATGGTCTGAAGGGGTTATATCCATTCTATTAACTCTAGCTCAATACCAGACAGTATCAGTAGTGTCTGGTCCAGTGGTCTCTATTTAAAGCAGGTTATATCCATTCTATTAACTCTAGCTCTATACCAAACAGTGTCTGGTCCAGTGGTCTGTCTATTTAAAGCAGGTTATATCCATTCTATTAACTCTAGCTCTATACCAGACAGTATCAGTATTGTCTGGTCCAGTGGTCTCTATTTAAAGCAGGTTATATCCATTCTATTAACTCTAGCTCTATACCAGACAGTATCAGTATTGTCTGGTCCAGTGGTCTCTCTATTTAAAGCAGGTTATATCCATTCTATTAACTCTAGCTCTATACCAGACAGTATCAGTATTGTCTGGTCCAGTGGTCTCTCTATTTAAAGCAGGTTATATCCATTCTATTAACTCTAGCTCTATACCAGACAGTATCAGTATTGTCTGGTCCAGTCGTCTGTCTATTTAAAGCAGGTTATATCCATTCTATTAACTCTAGCTCTATACCAGACAGTATCAGTATTGTCTGGTCCAGTGGTCTCTATTTAAAGCAGGTTATATCCATTATATTAACTCTAGCTCTATACCAGACAGTATCAGTAGTGTCTGGTCCAGTGGTCTCTCTATTTAAAGCAGGTTATATCCATTATATTAACTCTAGCTCTATACCAGACAGTATCAATAGTGTCTGGTCCAGTGGTCTCTCTATTTAAAGCAGGTTATATCCATTCTATTAACTATAGCTCTATACCAGACAGTATCAGTATTGTCTGGTCCAGTGGTCTCTCTATTTAAAGCAGGTCTCCCACACAGTGATCAGGTTTCAACAGTCAGCTGAGAAATGCCACCAGGCACCAGTTTAGACCTCCTATTTTAGCCCTCTCGCTCTCTCTCTCCCTCCCCCTCTCTCTCCCCCTCTCGCTTGCTCGCTCCCTCCCCCTCTCGCTCGCTCCCTCCGCCTCTCCCCCGCTCCCCCTTTCGTTCTCTCTCCCCCTGTTCTCTCCCCCTCCATATTCTCCCAAGCTAATAAACTTTCTAAATTAGCGACTAATATACGTTATTGTCTCTTATCTGTAGGCTGAGGTGAAAGTTATAGTTATTTACAACATTATGGCAGTATCTAACTTCATATTTCCAATCTCTTTAGACAGCTGAGGTGAATTTAAAACGTTATTATATCAGAAATCTAACTCCATAATCTCTGTGTCTTTAGGCTGCTGAGGTGAAGAACAAGGACCTGGAGGATAGGATGGAGGGTCTTCAGGCCGACATCGAGGACAGCCAGTCCAAGCAGGGCAACATGAAGGGAGAGCTGAAGAAGTTCATGGACGTCCTGGATGGGAAGATTGATGAGCTGCACGAGTTCAGGCAGGGCCTGTCCAAGCTAGGGGTGGATAACTGAGGGAGGACGAGACAGAGGAGAGGAGAGAGGGATGGAGGGATGACCGGTTAGAGATGGAGGTTTTATAAATACCTTCAGGACAGGACTCTGTGGCGCCACGCCCCCAAAGTGGAGACCACACTGAACCAATCAGCTGTAAACACACTACACAGTACAGTACAGAGAGGGAGGGATGGGGAGAAAGAGGGGGGGGGGGGGGGGGGGTGAGAGAGGCCAGGGCAGGCAGGGGATCACCTGATGGTTCCATCTGGTGTATCAGTCAGTCAGTGTTCTGGAACTAGAACCTAGAGTCTTCTCTCTGGTTACTGCTCTGTCTCTGTGGGGGGGAGACAGGTTCCAGTTCTAGAACAGGTGGCAGGTTCTATAGTTCTGTCTGTTATTTCTACAGACTGAACTAAGAGGGAAGAAAGGGGTTTAAAAAGGGCTACATGTATTTAAACTACAGCTAATGCAGTACAACCACAGATAAGTAATGATCCCACACTATCCTACTGGTCTCTTTATGACGTGAGGGAAATATAGAAGATATATGTACTTTTCAAGACCTGTCTTTATATTGTGGCTTCATGTCGATCTCAGGTGTGTTTAAAGACAGTTTGTTACTTGTTAGTTAATATGCGAATACACGACAAATACATGACACGGCGGTGTCATCAAGTGCCTCAGGAGAACCGGCCAAACTAGACGGGTGATGACCATGCATCACCATAGTAACGCACTAATTAAAAATGTTTAAACCATTATTTAAGGAATCCTAGTAATGTGACAACCACAACAGGACAACCACCACAACAACAACAGCCAACACAACAACAACAATGACCACAACAGGACAACAACGACCATAACAGGACAACAATGACTACAACAGGACAACAATGACTACAACAGGACAACAACAACACGACGACAACAACAGGACGACAAAAACAGGACGACAACAACAACAGGACAACAACAACAACAGGATGACAACAACAACAGGACAATAACATCAACAACACGACGACAACAACGACAGGACAATAACATCAACAACACGACGACAACAACAACAGGACAACAACAACAACAGGATGACAACAACAACAGGACAATAACATCAACAACACGACGACAACAACGACAGGACAATAACATCAACAACACGACGACAACAACGACAGGACAATAACATCAACAACAGGATGACAACAACAACAGGACAATAACATCAACAACACGACGACAACAACGACAGGACAATAACATCAACAACACGACGACAACAACGACAGGACAATAACATCAACAACACGACGACAACAACGACAGGACAATAACATCAACAACACGACGACAACAACGACAGGACAATAACATCAACAACACGACGACAACAACGACAGGACAATAACATCAACAACAGGACGACAACAGCAACAGAACAACAGGACAATAACAACAACAACACGACGACAACAACAGGACAAAATGAGAAGAAGAGGAGAAAAAATGAGGAAAATCTTGTTTGAAAAAAGTAGTTCTGTTTGATGACGTCATAATGACGATGACGTCATAATGACGAGACCGTGAAAGGGAATGAACAGATGTTTGGTTCCATAACAGAAGTTTCAAGGATTTAAAGGGTTTCGGTAAAACGTGAACATTGTGAATCAGCAGTCATTCTGCAGCACTGTAATGTAATGCGCATAAGAAATGGAGACGAGGCTCCTTTTTAGAAATTTGAATAGATATGAAACCAGGACTTTATAGTCCGAGGAGGCAGAGAAACCCGAAACTATGCTAGATAACCCATTTGTAACGAGTGCAATGTTTTAATGAGGATTTTGCATGTGTAACACTTCATATTTTCTTTCTGTCAGTTTTCTAGAACAAAAGTACGAAGTTAAAATCTGTTGTTCATATAGGATATGTGCTTCCTCCACTACTTTGGTCTGTTTGTTTTATTAGTATGGTCAGTGGGGATATTTTAGGGGGGACTTGGTTGTTGCTGCTGGCTGGGTGGGTGAACTATAAACTAGGAACTATGGGAAAGAATACTTTATGAGAACAACACATGACCTGGGACTTTAAATCAACCCTGTGAGATCTCTCTAGTTTGACTTATTTATGAGAACAACACATGACCTGGGCTTTTCAATCAACCCTGTGAGATCTCTTTAGTTTGACTTATTTATGAGAACAACACATGACCTGGGCTTTTCAATCAACCCTGTGAGATCTCTCTAGTTTGACTTATTTATGAGAACAACACATGACCTGGGCTTTTCAATCAACCCTGTGAGATCTCTTTAGTTTGACTTATTTATGAGAACAACACATGACCTGGGCTTTTCAATCAACCCTGTGAGATCTCTCTAGTTTGACTTATTTTGATGATTTTCTTTGTGTTTGTGCCTATCACATTTAGTCTCTCTCTCTCTCTCTCTCTCTCTCTGTCTCTCTCTCTGTCTCTCTCTCTCTCTCTCTCTCTCTCTCTCTCTCTCTCTCTCTCCATGGAAGTGGCCCCAGTATATATGACAACATTACCTTAATGTGTGGATGTTTCTCTACAGATATATTATATGTACCCATTTTTCTGGGCTCAACTTTTATATAATATAATATTTTGGGAGCGGGCATGGTGTGATGATATTATATAGTCCCTCCATTTAACAACAAAACGCACCCAGAAGTCTACCTTTTACAGAACGCAGTCATGATGAATTCTATTTGAATATTGTACTACAGACACATCTTGTTGTGGGACATCTGTGAGTAACACCATGATACTGGTGGATAGATTTCTATGACTTGTTTTGAGAAATGTTTTCACAAGATGGGAGTGTGTCTACGGACGGACTGTATAACTTTCCCCTGTTCCTCATGTAACCACGACGTCCTCTGTGTGTACAGACTTCCAATAGGCTGAACCTGATCCATATAGCACCTTCTCCTTCCTGTCAATCAAAATGACTCCACTTCTGTGACTCCTGGTCAATATTGTACCATATAGAATTGACAGTTGTTAAAATATAGTTTAATTACAAATATGTGGTCTGTGACTCTTCTGTCTCCATACATTTCAACAAGGCACTGAATCATGTTGTTTTACGCACTGACGAATCATGCTGTGTCATCTGGTCATTGTGAAGCTAGCCTGATCCCAGATCTGTTTTTGTGGTCAGTGTTTCTTCTCTCTCCATACATTTCAACAAGGCACTGAATCATATTGTTTACTTAATAAAGTTCGAGGAGGTGCGGTATACGACACAACGCCTGGATACAGCCATGAGCCGTGGTATATTGGTCATATATCACAAACCCCCGAGGTGCCTTATTGATATTATTTATTATTATTGATTTATTTCACCTTTATTCAACCAGGTAGGCTAGTTGAGAACACCTTTATTTAACCAGGTAGGCTAGTTGAGAACACCTTTATTTAACCAGGTAGGCTAGTTGAGAACAAGTTCTCATTTACAACTATGACCTGACCAAGATGAAGCAAAGCAGTGCGACACAAACAACAACACAGAGTTACACATGGAGTAAACAAACATACAGTCAATAACACAATAGAAAAGTGTATATATACAGTGTGTGGTAATGAGGTAAGATAAGGGAGGTATGGCAATAAATAGGCCGTAGGGGCGAAGTAATTACAATTTAGCATTTAAACACTGGAGTGATAGATCTGCAGAAGATTAATGTGCAAGTAGAGATACTGGGGTGCAAAGGACCAAAAATAAATAAATAAATATGGGGATGAAGTAGTTGGGTGGGCTATTTACAGATGGGCTGTGTACAGGTGCAATGATCTGTAAGCTGCTCTGACAGCTGGTGCTTAAAGTTAGTGAGGGAGATATGAGTCTCCAGCTTCAGTGATTTTTGCTCTTCGTTCCAGTCATTGGCAGCAGAGAACTGGAAGGAAAGGCGGCCAAATGAGGAACTGGTTTTGGGGGTGACCAGTGAGATATACCTGCTGGAGCGCATGCTACGAGTGGGTGCTGCTATGGTGAGCTGAGATAAGGCGGGGCTTTACCTAGCAAAGACTTATAGATGACCTTGAGCCAGTAGGTTTGGCGACAAATATGAAGCGAGGGCCAGCCAACGAGAGCATACAGGTCGCAGTGGTGGGCAGTATATAGGGCTTTGGTGACAAAACGGATGGCACTGAGATAGACTGCATCCAATTTGCAGAGTAGAGTGTTGGAGTCTGTTTTGTAAATGACATCGCCGAAGTCAAGGATCAGTAGGAGGGTCAGTTTTACTTTGTTGTGAAATAGGAAGCCGATTCTAGATTTAATTTTGGATTGGAGATGCTTGTCCGTACACATCACGGACAAACTGAATTGGTCCACCCACACAGACAGCGTTGTGAAGAAGGTGCAGCAGCCTCAGGAGGATGAAGAAAGTCGGCTTGTCACCAAAAGCACTCACAAACTTCTACAGATGCACAATCGAGAGCATCCTGTCGGGCTGTATCACCGCCTGGTACGGCAACTGCTCCACCCACAACCGTAAGGCTCTCCAGGGGGTAGTGAGGTCTGCACAACGCATCACCGGGGGCAAACTACCTGCCCTCCAGGACACCTACACCACCCGATGTCACAGGAAGGCCATAAAGATCATCAAGGACAACAACCATCATCTGCCTGTTCACCCTGTGTGGGTGGACCAATTCAGTTTGTCTGTGATGTGTATGCCGAGGAACTTAAAACTTGCTACCCTCTCTACTACTGTTCCATCGATGTGGATAGGGGGGTGCTCCCTCTGCTGTTTCCTGAAGTCCACAATCATCTCCTTAGTTTTGTTGACGTTGAGTGTGAGTGTTGACGTTGAGTTGAGTGTGAGTGTGAGGTTATTTTCCTGACACCACACTCCGAGGGCCCTCACCTCCTCCCTGTAGGCCGTCTCGTCGTTGTTGGTAATCAAGCCTACCACTGTTGTGGAAGGCGAGGCGAGGTCAGTACAGGTGCATCAAAGCAGGGACCGAGAGACTGAAAAACAGCTTCTATCTCAAGGCCATCAGACTGTTAAACAGCCACTACTAACATTGAGTGGCTGCTGCCAACATACTGACTCAACTCTAGCCACTTTAATAATGGAAATTGATGTAAAAAATGTATCACTAGCCACTTTAAACAATGCTACTTAATATGTTTACATACCCTACATTACTCATCTCATATGTCTATACTGTACTCGATACCATCTACTGCATCTCTATGTAATACATGTATCACTAGCCACTTTACGTTTACATACCCTACATTACTCATCTCATATGTATATACTGTACTCGATACCATCTACTGCATCTCTATGTAATACATGTATCACTAGCCACTTTACGTTTACATACCCTACATTACTCATCTCATATGTATATACTGTACTCGATACCATCTACTGCATCTTGCCTATGCCGTTCTGTACCATCACTCATTCATATATCTTTATGTACATATTCTTTATCCCTTTGTAGTTGTGGAATTGTTAGTTAGATTACTCATGGTTATTACTGCATTGTCGGAACTAGAAGCACAAGCATTTCGCTACACTCGAATTAACATCTGCTAACCATGTGTATGTGACAAATAAAATTTGATTTGATTTGAGTGAGTCTTAAATGTGAGTCTGGAAGGAGAGTTTACAGTCTAACCAGACACCAAGGTATTTGTAGATTTCCATATATTCTAAGTTAGAACCGTCCAGAGTAGTGATGCTGGACGGGCGAGCAGGTGCGGCAGTGATCGGTTGAAGAGCATGCATTTAGTTTAACTTGCATTTATGAGCAGTTGGAGACCACGGAAGGAGAGTTGTATGGCATTGAAGCTTGTCTTGAGGTTAGTTAACACAGAGTCCAAAGAAGGGCCAGAAGTATACAGAATGGTGTCGTCTGCGTAGAGGTGGATCAGAGACTCACCAGCAGCAAGAGCGACATCATTGATGTATACAGAGAAGAGAGTCGGCCCGAGAATTGAACCCTGTGGCACCCCCATAGAGACTGCCAGAGGTCCGGACAACAGGCCCTCCAATTTGACACACTGAACTCTGTCTGAAAAGTAGTTGGTGAACCAGGCAAGGCAGTCATTTGAGAAACCAAGGCTGTTGAGTCTGCCGATAAGAATGTGGTGATTGACAGAGTCGAAAGCCTTGGCCATGTCGATGAATACGGCTGCACAGTAATGTCTCTTATCGATGGTGGTTATGATATCGTTTCGGACCTTGAGCGTGGCTGTGGTGCACCGCAGCATCTTTCCAATCTTTGAAGATCTCCGACGATACGAAAGAGAGGTTGAACAGGCTATAAACTGGTTACCAACGTAATTAGAGCAGTAAAAATACATGTTTTGTCATACCCGTGGTATACGGTCTGATATACCACGTCTGTCAGCCAATCAGCATTCAGGGTTCAACCCACCGAGTTTATAAAGACGAACTAATCATTCTGTGTCATCTGGTCATTGTGAAGCTAGCCTGATCCCAGATCTGTTTGTGTTGTCTTGCAAACGGATCAACTCTGAAATCTAACCAGCTAGTGTAGGTTTCTCCAACTCTGGTCTTACTGCTGGGATAGAACAACAGGCTGCCTACCTGGAAGCTCTCCAGGAAAATGGAAACTGACAACTCAGCTTCTCTTGAACACAGCTTGGTACCACTGCACGGTATCTGTCTGTAACACAGCTTGGTACCGCTGCACGGTATCTGTCTGTAAACACAGCTTGGTACCGCTGCACGGTATCTGTCTGTAAACACAGCTTGGTACCACAGCACGGTATCTGTCTGTAACACAGCTTGGTACCGCTGCACGGTATCTGTCTGTAACACAGCTTGGTACCGCTGCACGGTATCTGTCTGTAAACACAGCTTGGTACCGCTGCACGGTATCTGCCTGTAACACAGCTTGGTCCCGCTGCACGGTATCTGTCTGTAACACAGCTTGGTACTTCTGCACGGTATCTGTCTGTAAACACAGCTTGGTACCGCTGCACGGTATCTGTCTGTAACACAGCTTGGTACCGCTGCACGGTATCTGTCTGTAAACACAGCTTGGTACTGCTGCACGGTATCTGTCTGTAACACAGCTTGGTACTGCTGCACGGTATCTGTCTGTAACACAGCTTGGTACTGCTGCACGGTATCTGTCTGTAAACACAGCTTGGTCCCGCTGCACGGTATCTGTCTGTAACACAGCTTGGTACTGCTGCACGGTATCTGTCTAACACAGCTTGGTACCGCTGCAAGGTATCTGTCTGTAAACACAGCTTGGTCCCGCTGCACGGTATCTGTCTAACACAGCTTGGTACCGCTGCACGGTATCTGTCTGTAACACAGCTTGGTACCGCTGCACGGTATCTGTCTGTAACACAGCTTGGTACTGCTGCACGGTATCTGTCTGTAAACACAGCTTGGTCCCGCTGCACGGTATCTGTCTGTAACACAGCTTGGTACCACAGCACGGTATCTGTCTAGCACAGCTTGGTACCACAGCACGGTGTCTGTCTGTAACACAGCTTGGTACCGCTGCACGGTATCTGTAACACAGCTTGGTCCCGCTGCACAGTGTCTGTCTGTAACACAGCTTGGTACTGCTGCACGGTATCTGTCTGTAAACACAGCTTGGTCCCGCTGCACGGTATCTGTCTGTAACACAGCTTGGTACCGCTGCACGGTATCTGTCTAACACAGCTTGGTACTGCTGCACGGTATCTGTCTGTAAACACAGCTTGGTCCCGCTGCACGGTATCTGTCTGTAACACAGCTTGGTACTGCTGCACGGTATCTGTCTGTAACACAGCTTGGTACCGCTGCACGGTATCTGTCTGTAACACAGCTTGGTACTACTGCACGGTATCTGTCTGTAAACACAGCTTGGTGCTGCTGCACGGTATCTGTCTAACACAGCTTGGTACCGCTGCACGGTATCTGTAACACAGCTTGGTACCGCTGTACGGTATCTGTCTGTAACACAGCTTGGTACCACTGCACGGTATCTGTCTGTAACACAGCTTGGTCCCGCTGCACGGTATCTGTAACACAGCTTGGTACCGCTGCACGGTATCTGTAACACAGCTTGGTACCGCTGTACGGTATCTGTCTAACACAGCTTGGTACCACTGCACGGTATCTGTCTGTAACACAGCTTGGTACCGCTGCACGGTGTCTGTCTGTAACACAGCTTGGTACCGCTGCACGGTATCTGTCTAACACAGCTTGGTACCACAGCACGGTGTCTGTCTGTAACACAGCTTGGTCCCGCTGCACGGTATCTGTCTAACACAGCTTGGTACCACAGCACGGTGTCTGTCTGTAACACAGCTTGGTACTGCTGCACGGTATCTGTCTGTAACACAGCTTGGTACTGCTGCACGGTATCTGTCTGTAACACAGCTTGGTACTGCTGCACGGTATCTGCCTGTAACACAGCTTGGTACCGCTGCACGGTATCTGTCTAACACAGCTTGGTACCGCTGCACGGTATCTGTCTGTAACACAGCTTGGTACCACAGCACGGTATCTGTCTGTAACACAGCTTGGTACCGCTGCACGGTATCTGTCTGTAACACAGCTTGGTACCGCTGCACGGTATCTGTAACACAGCTTGGTCCCGCTGCACGGTATCTGTCTGTAACACAGCTTGGTACCACAGCACGGTATCTGTCTGTAACACAGCTTGGTCCCGCTGCACGGTATCTGTCTGTAACACAGCTTGGTACCGCTGCACGGTATCTGTCTGTAAACACAGCTTGGTCCCGCTGCACGGTATCTGTCTGTAACACAGCTTGGTACCACAGCATGGTATCTGTCTGTAACACAGCTTGGTACCGCTGCACGGTATCTGTCTGTAACACAGCTTGGTACCACTGCACGGTATCTGTCTGTAACACAGCTTGGTACCGCTGCACGGTATCTGTCTGTAACACAGCTTGGTACCGCTGCACGGTATCTGTCTGTAACACAGCTTGGTACCGCTGCACGGTATCTGTCTAATACAGCTTGGTACTGCTGCACGGTATCTGTCTGTAACACAGCTTGGTACCGCTGCACGGTATCTGTCTAATACAGCTTGGTACTGCTGCACGGTATCTGTCTGTAACACAGCTTGGTACCGCTGCACGGTATCTGTCTAACACAGCTTGGTACCACAGCACGGTATCTGTCTGTAACACAGCTTGGTACCGCTGCACGGTATCTGTCTGTAACACAGCTTGGTACCGCTGCACGGTATCTGTCTGTAACACAGCTTGGTACTGCTGCACGGTATCTGTCTGTAACACAGCTTGGTACCGCTGCACGGTATCTGTCTAATACAGCTTAACCACCTACCATCTCCCAGCAGACCAACAGTGTTCTCTCTAGTACTGGACTGTCTGTCTGACTGGCTCCTATCAACCTCCTCTCTAGGATAGAGAAAGTGGGAGTTTGGACTGAACTCTGTGCTCCCAGGGATGTTTCTCAATACGTTTCCTGTGGCTTCCTCTCCCTCTCCTCCTGTGAGTGTTGGTGCAAGAAAGACAAGGGTTCATCTCAAGTCTTCAGTAGCTTCCTCTACCTTTCCCTCCTCCCCCTTGTCTCTCACCAGGGCAGTCGCTTTCACTCATCCAGTTCTTTCACAGACTGATACAGGTAGAGAAGGTGAGGATCATTCAGGTAGAGGAGGTGATGATCATTCAGGTAGAGAAGGTGAGGATCATTCAGGTAGAGAAGGTGAGGATCATTCAGGTAGAGGATCATTCAGGTAGAGGAGGTGAGGGTCCTTCAGGTAGAGGATCATTCAGGTAGAGAAGGTGAGGATCCATATTAGATTACTGGACGCGGCTCCTAGCTACTCCCCCACGTCTTCTCATCGTGGAAATGGTTGCAGTGGTGGAATCAGCGGAAAGGTTGCCTAGGCAACTTGATCCACTCACTCGCGTATTGATTTAACTCTTGTTGTAAAGTGGCTATGTGGAAATTATTGACTGTCGTACAGACACCCCTGTCCAGGGATCTCTCCCCCCCCTTCTCCACGCTCTCCCTCTTTCTCTCTCCCTTTCTCTGCTCCCTCTCTTGGATATATTTAATTAGCTCTGAAAATCAATCATCCTTTCACAACAAGTTAGACTCATGGATGTTTTGTTTCCCCTCATATAACCTTGTATTGCACCCAACACTCCAACATGCAAGGAGAGGTCAGCTGTGGTTGTGTTGTCATGGCAAATGTGTAGGAGGTCAACTGAACAGTTCTAGAACATAGAATCATTTTTTTATGTTATTGCACCCAACACTCCAACATGCAGGGAGAGGTCAGCTGTGGTTGTGTTGTCATGGCAAATGTGTAGGAGGTCAACTGAACAGTTCTAGAACATAGAATCCTTTTTTTATGTTATTGCTTCACCAACACTTCCTGGGAGGGGAGTGATGCATTGTGGTTATGTTCTAAGCAAAGAGTATTTGAAATAGAAATTGCAGCACACCAGTAATATTTTATGCTCCATGTTTTTTTTCCAAATATTGATTTTATTTATTCCTCAAATGCAGCTGGATTTACATAATAAACTTCCTGGTCTGGCGACCAAATATTAAGATTGCTCTTTCCATGACAGACTCACCAAGTGAATCCAGGTCAAAGCTATGATCCCTCATTGATGTCACTTGTTAAATCCACTTCAATCGGTGT